>NW_024813564.1:0-2468 GCF_019175285.1 Sceloporus undulatus
CTGAATTGTTCCCATGTGTTGATTTGCAATATGTTAATTTGTGGATTTTTGCAGAACTGTGATAGCTGTGAGACAATGTAGGAGGGACATCAGAGAATATACTCAATCCATGGGCTATGCATCTAATCCACAAATTATGATCCCAGTCCAAATGAACTTTCATGTAGCAGCAAAGCCTGGGTGCACACCTCCTTTTTCGGAATCTGGAATTCCTCTAAATAGTTTTTTTAATGTGGAATAGGAGAGAGAAGGGGAAAGGGGGACTAAATTGAGCCAAAACCACTCCCTTTAAAAAAAAAATAGATTGGCAGGACCACATAATTTATTTTTCAGAACTATGGACTGTTTCCAGTTAGCTGATGAACAATGTCTGCTCAGGGAAGGCACATTTCTTTCTCCCCCATAGCCCCCTGTATGCCCTCAAAATCTTTGCTGGATGGCTGGATTGGGGCCCTTCCACATTACACAATTATAGTAGTATGATTCCACTTTAACTGTTAAGGCAGCATCCTATAGAATCCTAGGGTTCATAGTTTGATCAGAGGCACCAGAGGAGTTCCCTGGCTGGGAATATCTGATGACTCCTCCCTCCACTAGTAGTCTTAAGATTCCATCGGATAGATCCATGGCAGTTAAAGTAGAATGTTTCAGTTTATATCAATAGCAATACTTATCAATGTATCAAGACGTGTCAATAATATCAATATAATTAAAAGCATATCCATTGAAATGGGAAAAAATCCACAGATAATGCAGCACATTTTTAAGGCCCTTTTCCAATGAGCAGTCTTCAAAGGCCTCCTGAAAAAAAAAGTTTTCACCTGCCTACAATAGCAATTACGTTTAACTCAATTAGACTTTTAAAAACAGAAAACTTGAAAATCAATTTCTTCTTCTTCTTTTCTGCATATGAATTTATTCTCTCCATTGAAATGAAAGCAGAATATTGTGCGTGAAGAAGTTGAGTTTAATTAAAATGATAACAAGGAAGTCCTTTGTAGTTTAATTCTGATTGTCATTATCATAGATGTTTGGACTGAAAACATCTTGGAATTGGCCTTGGAATCCTACAGGGGAAGTAACGGCAAGAAAGACTCCTCTAAAGACCCTCCCTCCTGGCCTTGGAATCCTACAGGGGAAGTAAGAGTAAAAAGATCTTGTGCTCCCGCAGGACCACCTCCTGCTTGCATTGGACAAGAGAAGGCCTGAGCTGGCAATAGCCTCAAACTGCTTTAACACCTCAGAAAGAGAGACAGCTACAGCTTTTCTTTTTCTCTCCTGTTTCTGCCATTGTCTCACCTTCTCCTATTGATCACTGGGCAGTGAATCCTATCCTTCCCATGGCTCCACACATTTCTCCTAACCTGATCCCCATTCAGCCTCTTCCTGTCTCCCTGCTTCCATTCCTCTGTTCCCTCTGGAACTGTCGCTCTGCTGCCCCTAAAGCAGCAGCAATTCATTACCTTTTTCTCTACAAATCCTTTAACCTCCTAACTCTCACAGAAACCTGGCTCCCAGCCCATGATACTGCAACCTCCTCTGCCCTTTCTTTTGGTGGTCTCTCCTTCACCCACACAAGCCGCCCTGAGGGTCGAGGAGGAGGGTTGGTATCTTGCTATCTAACTCCTGCCAGTTTCAAGTTCTATCTTTCCCCTCCAGCTATCATTTCTCTTCTTTTGAGTTTCATCCTATTAGACTCTTTTCTCCTGTACAGCTCCGGGTTGCAGTTATCTATCGCCCTCCTGGCTCTGCTACCCAGTTCCTCTCAGACTTTGAATCATGGCTGACATTCTTTCTTTCAGAGTCAGTCCCCACTTTGATCCTAGGTGACTTTAATATCCACGTAGATGATTCCAATAACCCGACAACGTCTCGCTTTAACTCTCTCTTAGCTTCTTTTGGCCTCCAACCACATTCCAACTCTTCAACTCATTCTCTCAGTCTTGACCTAGTTCTTGGTGCAAACTGCATCATTTCTGACTACCTGGCACTTGACTTTCCACTTTCTGATCATCATTTAATCTCCTTTGCTCTTACTTATATTCCACCTCCTCATCACACTATTCAACACTATTTTCGTGATCTTCAGTCTGTTAACTCTAACCATCTTGGTCAGACCCTGGATTCATCTCTCTCTTCCCTAAAGCTTGGGGATTCTGCTGATTCAGCAGTGTCTTTATTTAACACCACTCTTTCCTCGACTCTTGACCGCTTTGCCCTTGTCTCTGTATGCACCTTTTCCTCTATGACTAGGCCTCAGCCTTGGCTTACCCCCATCATTAAGTTACTCCAGTCCTGCCCTAGAGCGGCTGAATGTCTTTGGAGAAAGTCCAAACAGTGGGCCGATTTTATTCATTACAAATTTGTTCTTTCTTCCTTCTTACATGCCCTCTCTATGGCAAAACAGAAATATTACAAATCATTGATGTTTATCACACTATGCTCTTAAAGAGCTACTATTCCAGTGT
>NW_024813565.1:0-2468 GCF_019175285.1 Sceloporus undulatus
TGAGAACAAAATTAGCAAATAATTGCATCCCTACTTTGATATGTATCCATGCTTTAAAAAAACAACCCTGAGATCAATTGTTTATTATTTACCTGTTATTTTGTTATCAGTAATTTGTTGCGTTGTTAAAAGAGAGAGGGTGAGAATGAAAATGAATGATGCATGTGAATTTCATCCATTCAACTGACGTAAGGAGAGCTCTTTTTATTTTTCCCTTTTGCAACAAGGGTATCAACACCAGGATCAAACTTCAGTGCAAACGTTTCATTAAATGATGCTATCATTGTTTGGCAATGCACATAATTCCTTCTTGCTCCACTTGGTAAAGGCACTGTCCCTTCCATATTTTCTGCTCCTAGAAGCAAATGATTAAGTGTTGACAGTAACTGGGTCATCTGCAGGAGAGTTCAAAAGAAATAGGTGCCAGTTTACACAGCTGTCCCAAAATGTAAAACTGTGACCTCTAGTGGAATATGTATATGAATTCCACAATGTATATTTCAGGTCCTGATAGTTTTCCAGCCCTTATCTTTGCATAAAAACATAATCCTATGAGACACTGTTATATTTCAAAATATACACAAAAGTTCTGTAGCACCTAAAACAAAATAAGGTTATTAGTCCGTGGATATTCTTTCCAAATGAGTTGAATCATGTCACCAGTATCAAAGATATTGTGTCATTTTTGATGCAAAAATGCATATTCACTGTTTTGGATAAGTGTCCTGAAGAGGCAGAAGGTCGGATAATGTTACTGTCAGATCCAAAAAAATAAAGCTGACTGGATGTGCAAGCGGATGTGTGATTAAGTCAACTCCTAATCATGACACACATGCACTGCACAACAGTAATTCATTATGCTGCATTCTACTGCTCCAAGAGTTAGCTGTACTTTTGAATGAAGAATATGATGGGCAATTAAGCCAACTCAAGGTAATAATCACCATGTGATGCACAATGGCTTGGATCAGCATTGCTAAATCCACATCTCACTTTGGGTGGATTAATGTCCCAAATATGTAACACCACTGTTCGGGGATGCAAATGTATGCATGCAATGGGTTTTCTGCAATGCTGTTTTAATTCGACACCATTCTTTCACTGCATTTGCATGTACAGGGAAATATGAGAATGACTCATGAGAGTTCTAACACATGTTTAAAAATGCAATGTGAAAAGCAATGTGCTATCCAATGGGTTTCCTTTTTTGCAATTTCTACTGGAAGCTGTAACACCTAAGCAGACAGCAAAATTTGCTTTACCTGTAGCAGCTGCTGTGACTTGTATGGAATGGAACAAAGTGCAAATGTAATGCAGTGCATGGTGGCAATGTGCATTAACAAGTTCTTCGGTGTATAGTGGACTCTTGTTATACGCTGGAGTTTGGTTCCAAGATCCTCTGTGTATAACAAAATCTGTGTATGCTCAAGTCCCATTAAATATAATGATATAGCAAAATGGTGTCCCTTATTAAAAAGTGAAAATCAAGGTTTGATATTTGAAATTCAATTTTTTTGAACATTTTCAAACCGTGTATGCTTGAATCCGTGTATAAAAAATCCGTGTATAAGAAGGGCCGACTCTATTTTAATATGGTGTAGTCTCACACAAAATCCTTCTAAATGCATAAGTCACTTCTCTCTGGCTGAGAGTTCTAAATACCCCTGCCTACACTATAAATCCCAGGATTCAGTTAGAAGTGGTATCATAACACTATCATTGTGTTGTGTGATACTACCCTGGTCTTAAATAGCTTACACCATCTTGAAAGAGAGATCTGAAAATACATAACTGCAATATTCAAAAAGATGTATAGAGTCCTGAATGCAGAAAGCATGATTTTTGCACAGAAAACTTGCTTTCTTCAAAGAAAGCTATTTTGCACAAAATATACTGTTTAATAAGTTATCATACCTGTGTCATGATACACAATGAATATTGTGAGAGGTGGGGAAGGGGGTTGATTCCATTGCACTCTTCCTGAATGGGATTAAGGTAGGGATATCAATCCTTTTCTTGTGTGTGTGTGTGTGAAAATGAATGACATCAGCAGTGTACTACTCACTATGTGAGAATATGAGGGCTTCTGTGGTATTTTCAACCACTATTCTCACTTTGAAACTCATTCCCCAAAAAATCAGATTGCTCAAAAATATACATTTCTTGTGAAGAAAATATGATTATTGTACAGAAAACTTGCTTTCTGCAAAGTAAGTGGTTTTGCACAAAATAAAATAATAAATAAAAATAAATAAAACTTTAATTTATTTCCCGCTTTTTGTTTCCACAATCAAAGGGCGTACAACCTTTAAAAAATACAATATATACAATTCCCCCCCCTCAAAAAGGATTAAACAATTCCATCCATTAAAATTACAGATAAAATCTAAAAACAATACTACAATAGTAAAATAACGGTGAGCAGAGTCTTAATTTGTATATGTCTGTGGGGTGAGCGTTACATGGCC
>NW_024813566.1:0-2468 GCF_019175285.1 Sceloporus undulatus
GAGGACTGTAGCTGCACACTATCCTGAAACTTGCCCCAGATACTAATAAACAAAGACCAAATCTCTGTAGGTCAGGGTTGAGCAACTACCAAGTGCTGGGGAATTGCCCTCCAAAGGCTGTTGGAGGTCTGTACTCTATGCCCCATAACTTAAAGAAATATCTAATATATTGTAGTTGTTGTGTTCCTTCAAGATGTTGCCAACTCATGGTGACCCTAAGGCGAACTTATCATGGAGTTTTCTTGGCAAGATTTATTCAGAAGAGGTTTGGCATTACTTTCCCCTTTGGCTCGCCCAAGGCCACCCAGTGGGTTTCATGGCCAAGCTGCATGTCAAACCCTGGTTACAGGGCAGTTTTGCCATGTTTTTGACCCCTTGTGTGCCATTTTAGGTCCATTTATTTAACACAGGAAGTCATCCAGTAGTGAACTTCTGGTTCATTTAATCTTTTTTTTTTTTAAAGGTCTCTTCTGGGCCTAAAACATCTCTCTTTCTCTCTCTCCTCGCATGTGTTAGAGAAAGAGAGAAAATGTGGCATAATGTCCTCACATTGTCTCTAAGAGTTGTGAGGAGACATTTTTGACTAAACCTTTCCCCAGTCCCAATGCATTTTTAAAAATTGGGAAGGGGTTCTCTAAGCATTTACACGAGGCCTTTGTTATTGTTGCTGCTGTTATGTGCCTTCAGGTTTCTGACTTACGGTGACCCTAAGGCGAACCTTTCACAGTATTTTCTTGGTAAGTTCCTTCAGAGGGTTGCCATTGCCATCTTGAGGCTGAGAGTGTGTGACTTGCTCAAAGTCACCCAGTGGGTTTCATGGCTAAGCGGGGATTCAAACCCTGGCCTCCAGAGTCATTGTCCAATACTCAAACCCACTAACACCACGCTGGCTCCTCATCGTAGCTGGTACAAAACATAAATGCCCCCTTCCCCCCACACCATGGTCCCGATCCATCTGACCCATTATTATTTTAACAAATAAGCAAACCAGCCACAAGAGCAAAGCTTACATGACAAATGTCACACCTAGACAATGTTCAGATGTTGATCAGAGTTAAGATGAAGTAGAGCAGATGTGGGAATTATGAGGACTGCCAGGTATTAACAGGCTGCAGTTACAGTACTAGCATCCCATACAGAGATGCTGGGGCTTGCAGTCCAATGACATCTGGAGGGCTGCGTTATTCCCACTGCTGTCACAGAGAGAAATTTAAAAAACCCTCTGTGGAATTAGGGACCATTTTCCATCTGAAGAGTTCTCACGTAGGAATTCTCACCAAGCACACAGGCCTCTTGGTTGCTCTCTTGCTTGGTCTCTAGGTGGGCCTGCAGCTCCTGAGGGCTGGGTGGATTCTGTCCTGATGAAGGAAAGACAACAGCTACCTCCTCTAAGAGTCCTGGCACCTGAAAGAGAAGTGCACAGAACAAGAGAAGTGTGACAAATAATTTTTGCTGCCTGAGGTGAAGAACACAATTATGTCTTCCTCTGTCCCACCATTCAGAGATGGTGGAGGATGATATCCCAGTCCCATAGCTGAATCTCACTTCAGTACTGTGATATTATCCTCCACTATGGGATATTATCCTTCACCATGTCTGAAAAACTGTGCAGGACAATCTGGCCAGACCTGGTAGAAACAATAAGGAGCCCTGGGGGGCAGTGGTTAAATGCTGGTATTGCAGCCACAACATTGTACATTCGATCCTAGAGGAGGGCTCCAAAGTCCACTCAGCTTTCCATCCTTTTGTAGATTGGTAAAATGAGTACCCAACTTGCTGGGGGCCATTGGCTTACACCTTGTAAACCGCTTGGGAAGTGCTAGTTTACTGATAAGCTGTGTTAAAAATGTACTTGCTATTGCCATTGCTACCACCTACTGCCACCTTCTGCCTCACACAGTTCCCCCTAATAGCAGAGTTAGTCCTGAGCTTAGACATTTATATGTGTTTATACACAACTCTTTCAAGTTGCCTGTTGACTTATGATGTTGTTATTGTTGTGGCCTTCAAGTTGTTTCCAATTTATGGCCACCTTAAGATGATCTTGTCATGGTGTTTTCTTAGCAAGAGTTGTTCAGAGGAGGTTTGCCATTGTCTTCCCATGAGGCTAAGAATATGTGACTTGCCCAAGGTCCCTCAGTGGGTTTCATGGCCGAGTTATGTATCGAACCCTGGTCTTCAGAGTTGTAGTCCGATACTCAAACCACTATGCCATACTGACATATGGTGACTCCATGAATTTCACAGGGTTTTCTTAAGCCTGAAAGAAGAAGGCCCTTCCACCCTCCACCATCATCCAGAGGGAGAGAAGGGCAAGCCAGCTCCATTGGGCTTAATCAGAGTAAGAAGAAGGGCCCTTCCTCCAGTCCATCTGCCATGGTCCAGGCCTCAGAGGGAGAGAAGATCTGATGGACTTTCCCCCTTCCCCAATGCCATTCCCTTCTCCTTTTGTGTTTTGTCTTTTTAGA
>NW_024813567.1:0-2468 GCF_019175285.1 Sceloporus undulatus
CTATATCTGCGCGTGGGATTTTTTCTCCCTAAGTGCAGTATTTTTAAATACAGTGGTACCCCGGGATACGAATGCGCTGCCTTACGAAATTTCCGGGTTACGAAAAAAATCCATTAAAAAAAACTGTTCCGGGTTACGAAGGTTTTTTCGGGTTACGAAAAAATTTTTGGTGCTTTTCGGCGCTATTTCACACGAAATCGCGGCTTTTCCCCATTAGCGCCTATGGGTTTTTCGGCTTGCGAAGTATTTCGGGTTACGAAAGCGGCGGCGGAACAAATTAATTTCGTAACCCGGGGTACCACTGTAGACAGTTCCCTGCCCTCAGGCTTACAGTCTAAAAGACACGGCACAAAAAGAGAAGAGAATGGTGGTGGGAAAGGGGATGAGGTTCCGTGGTTCTTCTCTCCCTCTGAGGCCTGGACCAAGGCAGATGGACTGGAGGGAGGGCTCTTCTTCTTCTTCAGGCTAGCCCTGATGGAGCTGGGCCTGCCTGGTCACTCCCTCATAGGCCAGAACATGACAGTTATGGAGGGAGGAGTCTCTTCTTCCAGGCTAGCCCTGATGGAGCTGGGCCTGCCTGGTCAACTCCCTCATAGGCCGGCAGATGGCAGTTATGGAGGGAGGAGTCTCTTCTTCCAGGCTAGTCCTGATGGAGCTGGCCAGGATTGGTTTCAGGGTCTCGCAGGAAGAGAAAGGGACAGACCTCAAAGCCTCTTGAGGTTATTGGTTGTGTTTGCAGAGTACTCCAACAGGAATGTGGATTTCAACAGCTCCTATGAAACGGTTCCTTTGGTCTGATGTCCAAAGAATTACACCACAAGGATTCTACTTTAACTGATATGACAACACTATAGGAAATCTCACAGACTTTGCACATTTGGAAGACATACTTGGAGTTTTCTGCAATAAAGTTCTAGTGCCGACTACACTACAAATCCCAGGATCCCATAAGATGTAGTCGAAACAGATAAAGTGGAATCAAAGGGTTCTTTCACACTACACTGTTACAGCACTAATTCTTTTTTTGAGTTTTAATGCCTACATGCTATGAAATGGTGGGATGTGTAGTTTGGGAGTCACTAGGTCTCTCTGGCTTGGCTTTCTAAATGCCTCTCTCTATGCTGCAAATCCCGCATGGATTGTGGTTAGCTCATCCCCACATGCAAGAGCCAGCCTTTGGGGACTGGAAATACAGAATGGCCTCTTTGGTCTGTCTCCTTTCCCATCCTAAGGTGGGTTTCTGAGGACAAACCAGTCTTTCTTTCTTGCCTCTGAAGAACTTCATAAGCCGGTTCTCCTCCTTCTGCCATAAGCTCACCTTGCGCTAGCCCTACTAAACAGCCAAATAAGGCAAGGGTCCAGAAACAGTCCAGCGAGCCCCATCTCCTTTTCCCAGGAAGAGCCAGGCCAAGAAATGCCTTTCCATTGCTCCAAAGGGAGAGCCTTCCTCTGCTGAGGTTGCTCTCCTCCTGGGCAGCTGGGATTCAGAGGGAAAGGGCTGCCTGCCTCTCGACACGGAGGCTCTCTTTAGCCAAGAGACAGTGGGGAAACCCACCCACCGTGGGTCCATGCCATCCTCCCCACAGGCCTCTCTACACCAGGGACTGTCAGGGCATCTTGGAGCAAGGCTGGCCACAACTTTGTGGAAAGAAGGGTGGGTTTTCTCCCTCCAGAACCAGAACCATTTCAAGAAGGGAGATGGGGAAATCTTGTGTAGTACTCAGCATCATAGCTAGATGTCAAAGGGAAGCCATGTTCTCTGGGAGGGAGAAGCAGAGGGATTTTGGGGGGAAAAACCCTTACTCTTTAAGAAGACTCTCTTGTCTGTAAACCCCCCTGAATAGGATTCCAATGAAGAACAAACCCACTCTCACTGGGAAATTAAAAGCAGTCAGGAAACGTCTAAGAGCCTGAGTCCTTCTTTCCCAGCCCATTCCATCTTAGGGTTGATTTTCAGTTGAACTCTCTTCTTCCTCCAGAATTACTACATGAACTTACCTTGTGTTGTCTTCAGGCCTGTCAAAAGAGTGCAGGAAAGCAATCAGGAGGAGAAGGCAACGTTCCCCATTGGCTCCCATAAGCTCTCCCTGAATCTTCCCAGGACCTGAGGTTTGGGAGCTAAATCCTAGCTCCTGGGGCAAGGCCTCTAGCAACGTCATTCAGGCTAATGCATAAAGTACCAACCACAGTTGCCTTCAGCTTGTCATTCAAATATACACAATATATTTTTCTGTGTGGAAATGAAGATGGACATTTTTAACAGGCTATTCCCAGATCATTGGGAACTGAGAAGAATATTCTTTTCCACCTCCTTGGAGAGACAGGATGAAGAAGATGTAATTTAGCCTCCTTGTTTCTAGCCAGATGGAGGATGCAGAGTAGAGAGTGAATCCCCTGCAATCTTTGCCAGTTGAAGCCACAAATCAATTAAGCCTTGCAATTATAATATTAGCAATCGAGACCAAAGG
>NW_024813568.1:0-2468 GCF_019175285.1 Sceloporus undulatus
AGTCATCACTGCTGAAGGCTTAAAAGAAAGGCAACTAAGAGCCTGTATACATCAGCCTGAAAGGACAGTTGAGGGGCAGAGTTGGGGCATAGCGTCTCTGTGACACATGCCCCAGCTCTGCCCCAGGGCTCTGTGATGCCATGTACCCACATGACGTGCATCATCACGGCACTCCACACAACACAGCAGCAAAGGAGTGCCATCTATCCATGTTGCCATGGCTATTGCACTCTTTCCAGGGCACAAAAAGGAGCCATTTTTGCTGCTCCTTTTTGCGCCCTGGAAAGGCCATATTGGGGCCACAGCATACAGCCCTGATCTGGCTTGTTAGGATTCAGTCCACTAAGTAAAGTCTATTAGGTGGAATGAAGGGAAATCAGCCCAAAAGGTGCATAGGCACACTAGACTACTTTAAAAACAGATGTTTATTTTTTTAAAATGGTAAGCCAAGAGACTTCGCAAATATTACTTAGGGAATATTATTTACAAAGTATGAGGCATGACATTGCAGGGGTGGAGTGGATGGCTGCTGACATTAAAAGGTCAAGGCAGAAAATTAGCCATCATTTTTATTATGTGCCTCTTGGGCACAATATAATTCTCATATTACATGAACCAGCTTCTGGGAGAGAAAAATGTCCACTGCTGTTGGTTTTTGTTAACTACCATTTCCTTGTTGATTCTAGTGTGTATCAGATATTTCCAAGGTGAAACAAAACTGGGGTTGTTGGTCATAAGTCATCATAGTTTCTAAACAATAAATAAATATGTCAATTGCATATTGAGCTTCAATATGCTGAGAGTCAATACGCTTTCACCAAAGTACAAAATCTTAAAATTATATCTCGCTGATAAAGCCAGAGCAAGAGACTCAAGGACATAACCTGAGAAAGTACCCATGACAGAAGGGAAAGCTCACCACAGGTCATTGTACAAAGAAGCAGGTTTTTGGCACCCTGCTTTTGCAAGGGTCTGGGCATACACAAACCCCCACACTCCTCAAATTGTCCCCTAAGGATTGCTTTTGAAGCATACAAAACAGATGTATAAACCAAGCCTCTGCTCAGAAGGTTCATTTCCAGTGTGAATGCACTAGTCTTATGTGACAACTGTAAGAGGGCATAAGATTTTCTGCACAATTTGCTTACAAGCATGACATGTTGTCCTAAGGTTGTGAAGGCGAAGCTAGGGCATGTGTGCCAGAGCTGGCATGCGATGCCATTTCCCCCGCATATGGCAGGGGAGGAGGAAGAAGTGCGAGCACCACTCCCTCCCCCTTTCCGACCCTCCCCAGCCTCCAGTTGCCTCTCCGGAGGCAGCTGAAGGCTGAGAATGGTGCAGGGAGAAAAGGAGGAAGAGGCACATGCCTGTTCCTCCTCCTTTTTGACCCTTCCCAACCTCCTTCTGCCTCTCCAGAGGCCGATGAAGGCTGGAACAGTGCAGGGGGACCTTCCCCAGGCTCCAGCTACCTCTCCAGAGCAGGGTTGCCAATCACCCTTAAAGGGAATCCCCTGATTGGCTCTCCGGAATGCCTCCAAATTCCCTAGAAATCGGCAGGATTTCCAAATCACGGGTGGGACCTCCGAGTCAGGGTTGCTGCAAGGCACTATGGGAAGGCAAAAAGGGGTGGGGACTTCCAGGATGGGAGGTATGTTAGGCATTTTTCGGGAGGGGGAAGGTATTTTCAACCATTTGGGGGGGGGAAAGGGCTGATTCCCCAGAAATTCCCCAGAAATATCTAATACCTGGAAAATAAACAGAAAGGCTTTTTATTACCCGGAAACCGAGGAATTCCCTGGAAATTGACAACACTGATCCAGAGGCAGCTGAAGCCCGGGGACAGCACAGGGGGAGAGGAGGACAGATAGGAATGTGCTTGTTCCTCTTCTTCCCCCTCATCCCCCCCCGGGCCTTTAGCTCTCTCTGGGGAGGCAACTGAAGGCCCTGGAGGACGGGGGGAAGAAGTCCCACCCCGGATGTCCCCCCCCCCATCGGGTGGAAGACTGAATAACACTCAGTGCCAGAAGACATTTTAATTTGGGCACTCAACCTCTAAAAGGTTTGCCATCACTGTCCCAAGGGATGATGATTCAGTCCTTCCAGATGGACATGCAACATACAGAAGGGACAGCAGTATCCCATACCCCAGATGGATAATTGTACAGCCCACAGACTTTGTCTCTAGTGTCTAAGCATTTAGCATTATTATCTATTATAATAATGTCTATTATTATTATTATTATTATTATTATTATTATTATCATCTCTTATCCTTTCTGTTGTAAGCCACCCGGATTCCCAGTGATTGGGCAGCATATAAATAAATTCTATTATTATTATTATTATTATTATTATTATTATTATTACATTGAAACCAGTAGTCTGTGAACATACAGTTCAACTGGCTCTTTCAGTTGGGAGAGGACTTGCACACAGGTACCATCCGACTGCCATTGTATAGTTTTTGT
>NW_024813569.1:0-2468 GCF_019175285.1 Sceloporus undulatus
TCTTTCCAAATTCAGCATAACAAAGACAAAGCCAGATGTTTTGGATTCTTTGGCGGTGTACAGACCTCCCAAAAAGGGCGGTCTGCTGCCACCTCCATTTCCGCCAGCAGGAAGCCTCAGCCTCCAAACGGCGAGGCTTCCCAGCGGCAGAAAAAGAAGCTGCAAAAAGCAGCTTCTTTTTGTGGCGCGCAAGTGATGCAACGTCACTTGGGTGTCGTGACGTGCAGACGCTAGGCATCTGTTATCTCAAAATGGCGGCGCCCATGTGAAGAGGGTGCCGCCACTTTGTATGTACTCTGTACATACTAGGGTCGCAGGTGTCTAAAAGAGACACAGGCAACTCTAATATGTACAGAGTACGTACTTGGGTGCCCGTTTGTTCAGGGCCTTTATTTATCAGATTAAAACATTTATATAGCACCGTGCGTCATACGAACACTGGGTGTTTCACGATGAAATCTACATCAATGAAATATTTGAAAAAGCAATCTAAGAACTTAAGAAGGGAATAATTCCAAAATTAAAACAGTCTAAAACTATGGTTGTATACAGATTTGGATGAAATCCTTGGTCACCAAAACTTTTAATTAAAAAAAAAGTTTTATTGGCATCAGAATGAATCTGATATCAGTGCTCATCTCCAATTGTGGGAATCTATTTTACTATCAAACAACAGTTACAAGTTCTTCCCAATGTTTAGACGGGATCTTCTCACTTCAATCCATTTGGTTCATATTGTAGTCTCAAGAGCAGGAAAGACTAAACTAGCTTCATCTTCTACATCGGGGTAGGCAACCTGCGGCCCGTGGGCCGGATGCGGCCCGGCGAGGCCTTGGGACCGGCCCCAGCCCGGTTCTGCCGCCGATTGCTGCTGGGGCCTTTGGCGTCTCGCGCAAGGGGCATAGTGGGGCAATTGTCTATAGAAGCCTCAGAAACATGCATTTATCTTGACCTTTTTTTAAAAATCAGCCATTTTTTTCACGTGTCCTCAATTTTTTATTTAAAAAGTGCCCTCCATTTGAAAATTTTGTCCTACATTTGTCCTGGTGTATTTATTTAATTAATTTTAAAAAAATTAATTATTTATGTTTTTGGCTTCGGCCCCCAGTTGTCTGAGGGACAGCAACCTGGCCCCCGGCCCAAAAGGGTTGCCTACCCCTGTTCTACATAACATGCTTTCAGATATTTAAACCTAGCTATCATGCCACCTCTCTGTCTTCTCCAAGCTAAACATACCCAGCTCCCTCAGTCATTCCTCATAAGGCTTGTTTCCCAGACCTTTGACCATCTGGGTCACCATTCTCTGGACATGTTCCAGGTTGTCAATATCCTTTTTGAACTGTGGCATCCATAAGTGGGCACAGGATTCCAGGTAAGGTCTGACCAAATCTTAACACTACTGCTACTTTCCTCGATCCTTGAATTCAGACCAGAAAGCACTGGCATCCAGTGCAATTCATTTAATGTTGCATGGAATTTCTCAGTGTTTCGGGCAATAACATAACTTCTGCATTTTGCACTAGCTGCAGGTTGTCTTCAAGGACAGCACCACAGAGAGTGCATTTCAGCGACCAAATTGCAAGGTTATCAGTGATCTAATTAAGTGTATTGTGTGACCTACTACGGCCAAGTTGTCCATGCGCAGGAAATGAATCAGACAATTGGAGCTCCATGCCTGAATCTGATGAAAGGGCTTATCACTTGGCTATTAAAACAGGCTTTCCTCTGTCTGGTTTAAAGCTGAATTCAGGCAATATCCTGATCTTTTTGCAGCCAAATTTGCAGCCTGAATACAGCCCGGGTCCATCCCCGCTTCTGGATCCCTCCACTGGCCATTTTCTTAAGTCAGAATACACCTAGATCTGAAAAGAGCTGCAAGTAGCATTCCAGGAAGTGGGGATGGTCCCAAGCCGTATTTGGACGGCAAATTTGGTGGCAAAAACCTTCTGATAAGATCAGGATTTCATCCGAGTTAAGCTTTATCCAGATAGTCCGTAAGCCGGTTTTAATAGCCAAGCGATAAGCTCCAAAGCATTGCTCTAAAACCCTCTGAAATCGTTATGCAGTGAAACATTTTGACTTCTGCCTGGTCACTGTACTACAACGTTTTGCTTTCCTTTTGGGTTGTGACCTCCCTCCTTCATCCTTACCCAAAGAGATGGCCTTTCCTGAGCCCTTCTGTGGAATCTGCATAGACTGCGCTCTCTGTGTGGAGTCTAAGGACATCTTCTCTGCCTCCAAGACTTCAATGGTGTTTTCTCCAAACAGGTACTGGACAAAAACAGAATGAAGAATCTTAAAGGGAAGGATGAGAGAAGGAAGGAAAGCTTGAAGGGAGGAGGATGTTCATTCTAATGAGGATTTACAGGAAACATTGGTCAGTGAACTAGAAAGGACTTATTTTAAAACAGTATTTCTAAGGTCCCAGCCTGAAAGGCTCTCACCTGCTGCTTTTGCTGCTGCCTCTG
>NW_024813570.1:0-1351 GCF_019175285.1 Sceloporus undulatus
CCCAATTTAGATCCAGAGATGGTCTCCCATATCCCCCAACATTTCACAGACAGGAAAAGCAAGGCACATGTGGACAAGCAACACCAGAAGGTGGTGAGGATGGCCAAGGTTGTTTAGGAGGAAGATCACACAAGCGGGGAAGGGCACAGTAGTTTGCTTTTGCCTCAGCCTCCTGGCAAGTGAAGACCCTTGCAACTTATATCCTCTCCTCTCTCCCCTTTTGAGTTGATGAGGTGCAAACTCCTTGGAAGTCATTTTGCAGCAGCTGAAATGAGTTGAGGAGAAGGGGGAAAGTGGGAGGAGGAGAGAGAAACCGGAACATTTTTAAAGCCCCTGAAAAAATGGGGTGACAGAGGATTAACCAGGACTTTCTCTGCCAAACTGGGACAATATGTTCTCCACTTGCTTTCATGAGCTGGCCCAGTAGTGACACAAATGAAACTAATAGTCAGGATGGCTACTCACCAAAGAGTTGTACTTGGACAGCCTCTTTCTCTTGGAGCACAACTCCCTCTGCTTGGCCTCTGTGTTGGCCATTAGGTGGGAAGGGTGTCCTGGTGGCCCTGTACTTGGGTCTCTTCCAGCAAAATATGCCCCAACGCTGTGTACAAGGAGACTGAGATGAAGTTCCTGAGAAAAAAGTTTAGGGTTAGGCTTGGTTTGTCAAGAAACCCTGCATCACTCAAAGACACAGAGAACAGCATGCTGCTAGTGAGATACGCAGGTGACATATGCCTCCTTTGGGCCAATGCAGAGGTGGATATCCCTTTCCTCCCTCTTCACCAAACAAAGCCCCCTGGACCTAGGATGGATTCACTGCAGCTCCCCTACACAAGAGATACTCCATGTTAAAATGCTTTTGGCCTTGCTATGTTGCTCAGCACGTGAGGCAACACATTAACGTATGGTGCCAGATTCTGCACCTTGACTGTAGTCAGTAGCTTGTGAGCTGAAGAAACACCTGTCGCTTTCTCAATGAGCAAAGAGACCCTGTAATCTTCTCTCAGATGAGGCTTTTATTCCTATAAGAAGTTCCACTGTGTACAACACTATATACATCGACACCCTCCACCATCCACACCAGAAAGAACCCACTCTGAGGCACACACTCTCTGACTCTTCCTCAGTGACAGTTGAGAATGACAGTTGACAGTTGCATCAACATTCCAGTGATGCACTGTTTAAATGCTGACACATCTAACTGCCACTAGAGCTGTCAATGACTTCCACAACAGCTTCATCTAGTGGCCACATGCATGTCATTTCCTCAGACCTGTTCACCATGGTCCTGACACTCCATGCCTTGTGAGAGTGGAGGGGGGTCAGGGGATGGGAATTGGAGAGGACCCTG
>NW_024813570.1:1451-2060 GCF_019175285.1 Sceloporus undulatus
CACAGCTGGAGGCTTCTCCAATGCCTCGCACCCAACACTCTCATCAGGCATGGAAGGACCATGGAGCATGGCTTCCACAATTCCCATTCTTCATTTTGTATCCCTTCTAATTTCACATCTATTTTAAATCTCTCCCTCATTTGATGATAAAGATACCAGTAACAATCTAGGCCAGATTCTTAGGTTCTTCTTGTGTTTTGGTCTCTAGTTTTCCTTGTGATTCTTTCAGTACATCCTTGTATCTTAACCATTTAGTTTTCTGGATACCTTTCCTCCCGAAAAGAGCCTCATGCGGCGAATGCCATAAAGGTATTTTTGAACATATTCTACACTTGTTTTTCCTCAGATCTTCAATAGAGCTTTTCTTACGAAATAATTTGTGCTTTCTTTACGAACTTTCTCTTTACCATAAATTAGATATCCATGCCACCCAAATCCTAAATGTTCACCCTCCAGACATAACATTTGTTCATTCTCTAACAGAACCCATTCTCTAATCCAAACTAAACAACAAGCAGCATAATAAAGTCCTCTTCTACTTTTGTCATCACAAAGTATTTTTGTTTCTATCCTGGCTCTTTTTTTAATTCCAAATAAATGTTGAGATTT
>NW_024813570.1:2160-2467 GCF_019175285.1 Sceloporus undulatus
TCATTTGGATCAGTGACATTTTTCCTAATAGCAATAAGTGTAATTTCCCCCATTTTTCTAGGTCTTTTCTGATTTCCTTCCATGTGTCTCATAGGCCCGTTACAGACCACCCAAAAGGGGCGGTCTCAGGTCGCTGCCGGTTGCAGTGCGGAGGAGCTGCAGCAGCCAAACTGCACGACTTCTCCGCACTGCAAAAAAAGGAGTGTGAAAATCGCGCTCCTTCCAGAAACCCGGAAGAGACGTCGCAAAAGCACGCATTCGCGACATCTCTTCCAGGTTTGGATGTGCGGACACAGAGCGTCTGCTA
>NW_024813571.1:0-2467 GCF_019175285.1 Sceloporus undulatus
GTCTGCGTGGATAGAGAGCTAAGCATGTGGTTTAACTCTGCGGCAAGCAGCTTATTAAAGAAGCAAAGAAAGAAAGGCTGAGTTAACAGCTGCCAGATGGCTTACTCCGAGCCAGAAAAGGAGCAGATGTTTGATGTTCTAGGCTGCCTCCGTGTCTAAGAGTTTCAAGGACTCTCTCAAGAACCCTAAGCAACAACGGGGTTTGCAAAAGGGAGCACAAGATGCCTCTGAGGAGAATGGGCTCAGCAGTGGCTCAGCCATGAAGCGCTCATTCCCACTTAAGTTCAAAGCAATTTGGATCAATTCTCCCCTTGTAATCGCTTCTTTTTAAACACATTGCACCATTTCAAAAGGCATGTCAATCATTTCAGTCAATTCCCTAAAACAGGCATTCCCCAGTGATTCCCTATAGGCATATATTCTCCTATTATGCTCTATACACCAATCAGTCCCTATGGGAAAGTATGGGCAAAGGGCGGCCATTTCTTTTAGGAGGTCCCTGTGGAGTTTGCTATGGATCCAGAATAGACTAGAATAGGATCCTTATTAGGGTCCTAGACTCTGGTTCTAGAGCTCTCTCTCTCTGACAGAGAAGGCTAAGCATCTCACAGAACTACAAATCCCAAGAGTGCAAAGGATGGAGCCGTGGCAGTTAAAGCGGTATCAAACTGCATTAATTCTGCAGGGCAGAGAAGGCCTAAGAAGCCTGGATTTACATTGCTGTGAATGTGTTCAGCTTCCCATTGGCCAAGGCCTCCATGTTTCCTATGGCCTTCTTCTCCTTTGTGACATTCGGTCTCCCTTTTGGCAGAAGCACTTTGGGATCCAGATGGGCACTTTCCCCCTTTTCCCGTTTCTTATCTATTTCCCATTGAAATCTTAGCTCCGTTGGAACTTCTTTAGTCCTTTATCCTGGTTTCCTGAGGCTTCTCCCACTTTTCCTCCTCATTGGATCTGTTTGGAGTTGTGCCTTCAGTGTCTCCCTTTGAGAAGCTCCATCCGTCCTGAAGCCCCTTCTCTTTCCTATTCCTGACCCTGGGATCAGCCCAGTATTTCCACTGGAACCAGATTTCCTGGGGTCTAAAAAGGGTGTCTGACTATCCCTGGCTTCTCCTTTCCGCTCTTTCACAAACTCCAGGAGAACGGGATCAGTCCCAGCTGAGGATCCCACCATTTCCACCCCATTCACCAGTTCATCCCAGTTGGTTGGGATCAGATCTGAAGCGGTTGATGCCTTTGTTGTCTCTTCCACCTTTTGGACAATGAAATGGTCTCCAAGGCAAGTGAGGAATTGGCTGGACCTTGAAGTTTTGGCTGAGTTTGACTTCCAGCAAATATCAGGATAGTTGAAGTCTCCCATCATCCTCACTTCTCCATCTCTCCTTTCTGAGTCTATGGTCCTCTGTTCTAGAAAGCCATCCTCCGATTCCTCCGTCTGACTTGGGGCTCTTTATAGACTCCCACAATAGCATCCCTTTAATTTCTATCCAGATGCTCTCCATCCGGCCTCCAGGATTTAAGCCCTGGGTCTTTTCTCAGGTGTCAACATCCCTGATCTATAAAGCTATTCCTCCTCCTTTCCTTTTTGGCCTATTTCTCTTTGGAAGGTTATACCCCTCTATTAGTCCTTTCCCTTCAGAAGACTCATCCCACCAGGTTTCAGTGATGCCTGTTTGATCGTATTTGCTTTTCTTTGTTAGTGGTTCAAGTTCATAGATGTCTCTGTCTCCTAGAGATAGGAGCAGTAAAGAACTAAATAGGGTTTGGGGGAGCTATGGTCCAAAACACACGGCAGAAATCATCCTTTCTGAGACCGCTTCAAGTGCCCTGGGTCAATGCTGGGGCATTCTGGGAACTGTAGTTCTGTGAACCATTGGGCCTTCTCTGTCAGAGAACTCTGGAGCCACAGCAAACTATAGTTTCCCAGGGTTCCCTAGCAATGAGCCAGGACTGTTAAAGGGGTCTCAAACTGGATTGTTTCTGCATTATTTATTATTATTATTATTATTATTATTATTATATTTATTTGTATCCCACTCTTTTCCCAGAACTGGGACTCAGAGCGGCTTCATAACATGAAAAAATAGTACATAAGAAAAAGTAAATTAAAAAGGAATTAATTTTTTGCAATAATGTTGGACCTATATTGATGAATAAAGAAATGCAAAAGGCACAAAACAAGTGTCTGAGAAGAAAACGGGTGACAGCAGAACGGAGAGAGAGAGAGAGATCTAGTGGGAATCTCACTTATTCAGGGACCAGAAACGGAGTCTTACAAAGGTCTTTGCAGACAGTCCTCCAGAGAATAGGACCCAGAACAATGGAGGCAAACTGCAGGAAAAGAGACTCCACCTAAAATTAGGAAGGACTGCCTGACAGTATGAACTCATACACACACACACACACACACACATATATGTATATCTAACAGATGGGAGTCTTGGGGGAGAACTGAATAGGGTTTTGG
>NW_024813572.1:0-2467 GCF_019175285.1 Sceloporus undulatus
CTTTAAAAAGGCAATCAAGACGTATATCTTACAGCAGGCCTTTCCAGATTAACATTGCAGCAATCTCCAATTAATTTAATAAATGGCTCAACAACTGTTCTAACTGCCTCTGCTCTATTTTTAATAATTGTTTTAATAACTGTTTAAGAATTCAATTGTATTTTAAGGTGGATGGGAGGAATTGGGAGAGTTTTGGACACAACAATGATAAGTTGCTATTTCATTTTACTGATTCTTTTGATCTGTTTGGAGAAGCGTGATATTAATAATAATAATAATATTAATAATACAATGATAAATAAGCAAGGCAATATGATTAAATTAAAAACATTAGAGGAAATAAGAGAAGAAGATAAACAATGCAATTGGCTTATTTTCAGGCAAATAAGGGAGAGGTTTTTATTGCATATGAAAACATATGGAATAGAAATAATTAGTACAGAAATACTAGGAAATGTGCTTTCTATAGGGAAAGGTTCACTTGTGGGGAGATTGTATACAATCCTGTTAAAACATGATATGGAATCTGAAGTGGTTAAAGAAAACATGGTTCAATGGCCAAGAAATCTAGGACACAATACTGAGATAGAAGAATGGGAGTTAACCTGGAAAAGGAGCATAAAATACACAGCTTCCCAAGCCTTAAGGGAAAACTACTACAAAGTATTTTTATATAGTACAGTATTTGAAACCTGAAAAAATACATAATTATCTAAGACTTGTTCTAATGTGTGCTGGATGTGCGGAAAAGAAAAGGGCACATTTTTCCATCTCTGCTGGTCATGTGTAATTCCAGTATTCTTTCACTGGAATATGGTACATTATATAATAAGACTGGTAGAATGGGACAAAGTGATGGACTAGATCAAAATGATGGAAGATTTAAGGGAAACCATAGAGTTGGAAGAGACCCCAAGGGCCCTCCAGTCCAACCCATTCTGCCATGCAGGAAATCTCAATGAAAGCATGCCTGACAGATGGTCATTCAGCCTCTGCTTAAAGACCTCAAAGGAAGGAGACTCCAATACACTCCGAGGAAGAAGTCTGGAACAGTCTGTTCCACTGTTGAACAGCTCTTATTAGTACGATGTTCCTCCTCATGTTGAGGTGGAATCTCTTTTCCTGGAGCTTGCATCCATTGCTCTGGGTCCTAGTCTCTGAAGCAGCAGAAAACAAGCTTCCTCCTTTCTCAATATGACATTCCTTCAAGTATTTAAACAGGGCTATCATATCACCTCTTAACTTCTAACTATACTTCTATTGATGCAGCCTAAAATCGCATTCCCTTTTTAGCTGCTGCATTGCACTGTCAACTCATATTCAATTTATTGTCTACTTGGACTCCTAGATCTGACCTGACTTGTCTCGTAAAATTCATTGCATGGCTCTCCCTAGAGACAAAGGTCTGTGTCCCATTGTATCCAACCTCCTTAGTGGCTTCTATCTTAGTGGTACAGTGAATCCATGTTGGTTTTAATCTTGACTGTCCAAGGCATTGAATTTATTGGGGGAAAGTTCAGTAAAAAGTTTGGGGTGGATTTAATGTTCCCCTGCCCTGACCTCCGTTACTATAAGGATAAATTCTCAGTGGGGAGGAAAAACTAACTTTCTTTGCAAGACAGCCAGATGCGAACCTGCTGCCCAACTCTAAAACACATAGAAAGTGCATAGGCTTCTTCTGTACCTTGTCAGTTAGTTCCAGGTCGTCATCTGATTCTATGAGATCCATGTTCCTGTAGCCATGCCAGGAAGATCCCAGCGGCAAATGTGAGTCATCCTTCCATCCGCATTCAACATCCAAATGGGCTGCTTTGACTCCCTAGGTCAGAGAAAACCTGTCCATTTGAACAAAGAGTAGAAAGATGAGCTGGTGCCCCTTTTCCATATTGCAGCTTTTCTCCTAAGGCCAAGAACCTATTGCATAAAAGTGTCCCAGACTCACTTGGCTCCCTTCCTCTGGGTCAGAAAGAATTGTCTGGTTCACGATCTCCATCTCTTCTTCATTTCTTTCACTTCGCATGATGCCTTTTTCATTCATCTTAAGGCCAGACCTTTCTTCTTTCCAAGTCCTTTGGAGAAGATTTTTTTTTAAAAGGATAAGAATAGTCTAACAAATAAATACAATTTTACCTCAGCAAATTAAGTGAAGCTCAGAAGAAGCATCATAGGATATATCAGGCAGAACTCTCTTCATGATGTAAACCTTTAACAGGTTCGCTAGTGGTCAATTTGAAGGCAGTTCTTCATTTGTCTGTGTTCAAAGGAGGTTTGTCATAGGCCACCTCCACCATAAAACTGTGGATGAAAAAGCCCAACAGCCTAAATGCCTAGAAAAGAAATTGAGGGCACCTTCCTGGTAGGATTTTTCTTGAACTGCCTCCCAAATCATATGTCTTCTGTGAAAGATTACAAGCCTTGCGTTTTTTAAGGAGCAAAACTGTGTCTAAGCATGGCCATGAAAGAGGTT
>NW_024813573.1:0-2467 GCF_019175285.1 Sceloporus undulatus
TGCCAACATGCTGTTTTCATGTAAAATGATAAAAATTCCATAGTTTTAATCACTCCCAACTATCCAATATTGTAGAAGCAGAGAACCCTTGGCTTTTCTGATGTTTTGGACTTGCACCATCAGTTTGATAAGGAAGGATGTGAGTAGTAAACGAAAACATCAGAGGCTGTGTCTGTACTTCAGAAATAATGCAGTCTGGCACCATTTGAACTGCCATGGCTCAATGCTTTGGAATTCTGGGATTTGTAGTTTTGTGAGATATTTGGCCTCCTATATCAGAGAGCTCTTGTGCTGTAACAAACTACGAATCGCAGAATTCCATAGCTCTGAGTTATGGCTGTTAAAGCAGTGTCAAACTACATTAATTCTGCAGTGCAGATTTAGCCTGAATGGCTCCACTCTTGCAATACTGTCTTGTTAATAAATTAATTTGTACTCCAAATAGGGTTGCCATAATTCTCTACTAAAAACCAGGACAAAATGTAGGACCAAATTTAGACCAAAATATAGGATAATTGTAGGATAAAATTTAGACCACAATGCAGGACATTTAAGGTTTTCTTAAATGGCCTACATTTTGGGCTAAATTTTATCCTACCATTGTCCTATATTTTGGTCTAAATTTTGTCCTACATTTTGTCCCGGTTTTTAGTAGAGAATTGTGGCAACCCTAACTCCAAAGACACTAGCCAGCAGACCCAGCCGAAGATGTTTTGTTGCCTGAAGCAAAGCCAAGGTGTCCATGTCATTCTATAAACAGAAATCAACTGGGTAGTTGAATTCTGTTTCAGTGTGGACAGCAAGATGGTGTCTTCTACTGCATCTGAAAGAGCAGGCTAGCTTACAACTCTGTCTGGATAAAAAACACACTTTTGCCCTCCAAAATGATGAATGACTTGTGGGGTCAGGAAGAACAGCTGGAGGAGGGGATGTCAGTTCCCAATGTTGCCATGTTTGGTGTCCAGTGTTCAAAGTCACCTGTCAGCCATGAATCTATCCACTCCCATGCAATACTAATAGCAAATAATTTGTGATAGACCTGTTATAGGAATGAATTCAGGCATGGCTGTGTGAATGTGGAAATCAATATGCAAAGGGATCTTGTAGCACTTTTGAGCCTAACTGAAGGAAAGAGGTTGGTAGCATGAACTTTCATAGATTTGAGCCTGCTTCCAATGAAGCTCATGCTACCGTCTCTCTTTCAGTTAGTCTCAAAGGTTCTACAAGATCCCTTTGCGTACTATTATAGGGTGGGGGAGGGATTACATAGTAATGATGTTTATCATTATATTCTGTATTTCTGTTGTTGAAAGAGTTTCATCATACATGTTATCTCAGCCCTTATGACATTGTTATGAAAGGCTTACAAGGCATACTAGGCAGAGGCTACCCAAATTATCGTCTCTTGTCTCTTTTAAAACAGACTAGAACAGCAGTAGAAAATGCCAGTCTCCCCCAATTAAAACCAATTCCAGTGCTATATAGTGACTATATTATATAATGATAACACCTGCACACCCTATGTTGTTATCACCAGATGGTGGGCTGAGACCGGGAAAAAAGTGTTCTGCCACATAATACCTAATATGTTACTGGTTGGGGTGATACTTGAACCAGAGATGTCAAAACTATGACTAAGCTACATCAGCTCTTAATAATGAGGTTCTTCACTATGGAAGAGAAGGGGGGGGGGAATCCCAGATAACTGAACCATAGTAATTTTGCCTGGGGTTCTGTTCTGTACAGAACACATAGCATAATGATTAATCCAGTCCTGACCTTAATGCTCAAGTCATGTGGTTCACTTTGCCTTCTGTTTCAAGGGTCATTAAAACAAATAAAACAAACATGAATGGCTTCCTGCTTTTCTGTTTTTTTTTAAAGCAATAGCCTGTTCTTTCTTGCTGCCCCTTTGGCCTTCATATCACTTCAACCGTTCTTATTGGAGGCCTGTGGTTCATTTTACATAGGAAATTAGGACATGGTAGAATTTACATAAATATAAACGTTGTTCTCCTTGCCATAGGTTGTTGTGAATGTGGCAGTTAGTATAGAAGGATTGTATGGAATTGTTCTGTGGGCTCCAAGCCATGAGAATCAGAAGCAGAGCCTCTGTTTTAAAATATTGTATATCCTGGATGTAGAATAATAGCAGGAGGAGATAGCCATCACAACAAGGTTTTGTAGATTTTCTTGACTACCGTGGCTAAGAAGCTTATCACACACCTTTTTTCCCTGTTATGGGAACTGGAAGGGGACACTCGGGGCCACGCGCAACCTGGAAAAAACTAATTTTATCTCACAGCGAATTGTCCTCAAAAGGGCCCTGTTCCATCCTCCGGCACCAAGCCATCCCCATTCAGTGCTGAGGGGCGCCATTTTCCTCGGTCGGAAGACTTCCGTCTAGATCATTTAACATTCCTCAGCAGGGGATGTCTTGGCGCTGGGGGACAGAACGGGGCCCTTT
>NW_024813574.1:0-2467 GCF_019175285.1 Sceloporus undulatus
CACACACTGACTCACTGCTTTTTAAGAACATAAGAATTGCCATGCTGCAGCGCCCAGGGCCTCTTCAAAAAGGCCCCTAACACCAGCCCCAACGAGGCAGCGGCACCAGCGGCGGCGGAGAGAGGCAAGCGGCGGGGCGTTTGGCCCCAGGAACACTCCCCCCTCCCACCCGGTGGACGCAGCAGCAGCAGCGGAGGCAGGGCAGCGCCCAGGGCCTCTTCAAAAAGGCCCCTAACACCAGCCCCAACGAGGCAGCGGCACCAGCGGCGGCGGAGAGAGGCAAGCGGCGGGGCGTTTGGCCCCAGGAACACTCCCCCCTCCCACCCGGTGGGACAGATAGGGTTTTTTTTTTCTTTTTTTTACTCTAAGGAGGGGAGAGGAAGAGGAGAGGGGGGGGAAAGGAAAGAAAAGAAAAAAAAGGAGGGGGCAAAAATAGAGATAAGTAAAGGGGGGAAACCATACAAAATAATCTCCAACTCGCTCTGTCGCAAAAGGTGAATGGCGGAACGTAGTCTGAGGGGGAACCCATCCCACCTCAGTTAAAGTAAGGGTTGGGCAAGGCTTCTGGAAACAATAGGAAAAAAAAAAACCCTTGCCCAAAGAAAAGAAAAAAAATAGGGTAAAGCTATATTGCACAAATAATAATATAGGATGCACACCTTACATTATTAAGGCCCAAGGGCAGAAGTGACGCCCACCTTTTTTTAATTTTTTTTTCTTCCATCTTCCCTCTTCCCTCTACAGTTGGTATATAACCGATTAACTAAGGATATATAAAGGGAGGGGGAAAACAAACAAATAAACGGGGACATAGATTAGTAGAAAAAGAGGTTCTTGAAAGAAAAGGGGTTAAGGAATACCCCTCAACTTAGAATAAAGAATAAAAAGGTACACTTCCTACTGAAAGGCAAAGAGGGGCTGAAAGGAAGGAAGAGGAAGGGGAAGAGAGGAAGGAAAAGGGGAAGGAAAGGGGAGGAGAAAGGAAAAAAGGAGAGGGGGAAGAAGAAAAGAAAAAGAAAGAGGAGACAGATCAAGAGTATGGATCCAGGAGAACAATACACCATTCAAGAAGCAGAAGGGAGAACAGAAAAGGCAAAGGCAGAAAAGGCAAAGGCAGAAGAAGCAGATATTGAGGGAACAGACAATAGCGATGCGGAAGCCCCGAACACCAACGATTATAATTGTACAATTTTGGAAGAAATCAAAAAACTCAGACTAGATATTAGAACCGAGATCAGAGTGGAGATACGCCAAGAAATTAGAGAATGGAAAGAGGAAATAAAGACAGAAATACACAAAGAAATTCAGGGACTCAAAGAGAGCCTAACGTATATGGCACAGGAAATACAAATAAATAATAAAAAAATTTTAGAAACTGAAGAAAAAACAACAAAAATTGAAAGAAAAATAGAAAAAATAGAGGAATTACAAATCTTGGACGAAAGATTCAAAACTCTAATCGAAATAAAAAGTAAAGAAAAAACATTGAAAATCCGAGGGCTTCCAGAACAATATAATGAAGACTTAAGTACACGACTGATTCCCGCACTGGCCTATTATATAAACTGGGTTCCAGAACAATTAGATCTAGAAGTGGATAAAGTATATAGACAAAATTCTTGGATCGCTACCAACAAAAAACTCCCACGCGATATTATAATAAAATTTGTAAGAACAAGGGTACGAGACTTAATCCTGGAAGTAAATTATCAAAAAAAATTTTACATGGAAGATCACCCACAAGAGATCAAAATATTTAAAGATATCCCCGCACAAATCTTAAAGAAGAGAAAAGATTATACGAATTTGACAGAATTTCTTAAGGAAAACAACATCAAATATCGCTGGGGGAAAATAGAAGGGGTGATATTTGGAATAGATAACAAGAAATACTGGATTGACACTATTGACAAAGCAGAAGCTTTTCTGAAAAAAATTTAAAGGAAATGAATCCTCTGAAATGACTTCATCAGAAGAAGACTCCCCCAATACAGACACAACTGTTATTAATGAAACAAAAATTCAGAAACAAAGAAGAAAAAAACCTCAAAGAAGGAGATCAGAATCAGATCTAAATACAAGAGCAACGGATAACTACAAAAGTTATGAGATAGAAACACAGCATTCAATCTCAGCAGAGGAACTAGAAGAAGGGGAAATACAAGGAGAAGAAGACCAAGAAAAGAAGTCTGGGAAAAAAGATAAGAGAGTGGAAGCTAGAACGGAACGTATGACAACAAGATTACTACAAGCGACAAGAAATAAAACTTACATTGAAAAGGAAAAGGAAGAAGGGGAAAATTACCCCCCTCTAGAGAAAGTAAAGAAAAAAAGAGGAAGAAAGGGGAATAAAAATTAGAGAAAGAACACAAAGTCACTAACATATAACAATGATAAAACTGATATCATGGAATGTAAACGGTCTTAATTTTAAGGAAAAAAGGAATAAAGTATTTCATTTTTTGAA
>NW_024813575.1:0-2466 GCF_019175285.1 Sceloporus undulatus
GGATGAATAGCAAAATCAGGCACCTATCCAATTGGTATGACCCAGGAGACTCATAAACCGACGAGGTTCGAAGTAAGGTTGCTATGCAATCAGTAAGATTCTAGAGAGTCAGGGAATGTAGAGGGTGAATGTCAGGCTGCAAGCAAATTGGTACGACTCTGTAACGTCATGGACAGATGAATATCGAAATTCGGTACCTATCCAATAGTATGATTGAGATGTGTCAGAAACCGACAAGGTTCGACGTCAGCTTGCCATCCAATCGGTATAACTCCAGAGAGTCAGAGAAAGATTCGGGTGAATTTAAGTCTGAAATACAATTGGTACAACTCTGGAACGTCATGGACGGATGTATATGGAAATCGGGCACCTATCCAATTGTTATGACCCAGGAGAGTCAGAAACCGACGAGGTTTGAAGTCAGGCTGCCATGCAATCAGTACGATTCGAGAGAGTCAGGGAACGATGAGGGTGAATGTCAGGCTGCAAGCCAATCGGAACGAGCCTGTAACGTCATGGATGGATGAATATCGAAATTCAGCACCTATCCAATTGTTATGAACCAGAAGACTCAGTAATCGACTAGGTTTGAAGTGAAGTTGGCATGTAATCAGTATGATTCGAGAGAGTCAGGGAGTGATGAGGGTGAGAGTCAGGCTGCAAGCCAATCGGTACAACTCTGTAATGTCAGGGACGGATGAATATCGAAATTTGGCAACTATCCAATTAGTATGACCCAGGAGAGTCATCGAACGACGACGTCTGAAGTCAGGCTGCCATGCAATCAGTAAGATTCCAGAGAGTCAGGGACCGATGAGAGTAAATGTCGGGCTGCAAGCCAAATGGTACGACTATGGAATGTAATGGACGGATCTATATCGAAATTGGGCACCTATCCAATTTGTATGACCCAGGAGAGTCAGGGACCGAAGAGGTTCGAAGTCAGGTTGCTATGCAATCAGTAAGATTCCAGAGAGTCAGGGAATGGTGATGATGAATGTCAGGCTGCAAGCCAATCGATACGACTCTGTAACGTCACGGACCGATGAATATCGAAATTGGGCACCTATCCACTTGGTATGACCCAGGAGAGTCAGAAACCAACAAGGTTCGAAGTCAGGCTGCCATCCAATCGATTTGACTCCAGAGAGTCAGTGACCGATGAGGGTGAATGTCAGGCTACAAGCAAATCGGTACAACTCTGGAACGTCATGGACAGATGTATATGGAAATCGGGCACCTATCCAATTGGTATGACCCAGGAGAGTCAGAAACCGACGAGGTTCGAAGTCAGGCTGCCATCCAATCGGTATAACTCTAGAGAGTTAGGAACAGATTCGGGTGAATGTCAGACTGCCAGCCAATCGGTACGACTCTGGAACGTCAAGGACAGATGTATATCGAAATCGGCAGAATGACCCAGGAGAGTCAGAAATCGACGAGGTACGAAGTGAGGCTGCCATGCAATCAGTACGATTCGAGAGAGTCAGGGAACGATGAGGTTCAAAGTCAGCCTGCCATCCGATCGGTTTGACTCCAGAGAGTCAGGGACCGATGAGTGTGAATGTCAGGCTAAAAGAAAATCGGTACGACTCTGGAACGTCATGGACGGATGTATTTGGAAATTGGGCACATATCCAATTGGTGTGACCCAGGAGAGTCAGAAACCGACGAGGTTTAAAGTCAGGCTGCCATGCAATCAGTACGATTCGAGAGAGTCAGTGAACGATGAGGGTGAATGTCAGGCTGCAAGCCAATCGGTACGAGTCTGTAACGTCACGGACGGATTAATATTGAAATTGGGCACCTATCCAATTGTTATGACCCAGGAGAGTCAGAAACCGACAAGGTTCGAAGTAATGCTGCCATCCAATCGGTATGTCTTCAGAGAGTCAGGGACCGATGAGGGTGAATGTCAGGCTGGAAGCCAATCAGTACGACTCTGGAACGTAATGAACGGATGAATATCGAAATCGGGCACCTATCCAATTGGTATGACCCAGGAGAGTCATGGAACGACGAGGTTCAAAGTCAGGCGGCCATGGAATCGGTAAGACTCCAGAGAGTCAGGGACCGATGAGGGTGCATGTCAGGCTGCTAGCCAAACGGTACGACTATGGAACGTCATGGACGGATGAATGTTGAAATCGGGCAGCTATCCAATTTGTGTGACCCAGGAGAGTCATCTAATGACGAGGTACGAAGTCAGGCTGCCATCCAATCGGTATGACTCCTGAGAGTCAGGGAGAGATTCGGGTGAATGTCAGGCTGAAAGACAATCGGTACGACTCTGGAACGTCATGAACGGATTAATATCGCAATCGGGCACCTATCCAATTGGTATGACCCAGGAGAGTGAGAAATCGACGAGGTTCGAAGTCAGGTTGCCATCCAATCGGTATGACTCCAGAGAGTCAGAGACAGATTCGGGTGAATGTCAGGCTGCAAGCCAATCAGTATGACTGT
>NW_024813576.1:0-2466 GCF_019175285.1 Sceloporus undulatus
GTAATAGTGCTACTCTATTCTGCTTTAGTCAGAATAATCCTGTGTCCAGTTCAGGGCCCCACAATTTTAAAAGGATGTTGTCAAGTTGGAACATGCCCAGAGAAAGGCAGCCAAAGAGGTGAAGGATCTTGAAACCATCAAGCCCTTTGAGGAGCTACAGTAAGAGCTCTTTGACAGTGCAACTCCCTTAGTTTCGTGGAGTCCTCTTCCTTGGAAGTCTTTAAACAGAGGCTGGATGGTGTTTGGAAATGTATTCCTGCATGGCAGAAGGGGGTGAACTGGATGGTCCTTGTGGTCTATTCCAACTCTATGATTCTATAATTCTAGTGGAATCATAGCACCATGATAATTTAGCATAATAGGGACCTCAGTCTTCATAGAAAGGAGAATGGATTACGGTTCCTTACCCACAGAGGCCACATTCTGATAATTCTCCATCATGACATAACTGTACATCAGTCTCTGTTTCTTCATCAACAGTTTCCATTCCTCCTCAGTGAAATATACTGCCACATCCGCAAAGGTCACCTGCAACAGAAAACAGCCCTCATCCAGAGAGTGACTAAGCAAAAGGTGAGGAAAGCACATGATGCATCCAAATATTATTTCATCACTTCAGAATTCAGTCCAGGAAATAAACTTTAAATTATGTTAGCAAGCAAAAATCTGCTGCCTTTCAAATCCAGTTTGTCTCAAATCCTTTCAATATACAGTTGGCCCTTCTTATACATGAATTTTTTATACACGGATTCAAGCATACACGGTTTGAAAATGTTCCAAAAAAGTATAAATTTACCTTGATTTTCCATTTTTTATAAGGGATGCCATTTTGCTATGTCATTATAGTTAATGGGAGTTGAGCATACACAGATTTTGTTATACACGGGGGATCTTGGAACCAAACCCCAGCGTATAACAAAGGTCCACTGTAATATACTTAAGGAGCTGGACATGTTTAGCCTGGAGAACACAAGGTTAAGAGGTGATATGATAGCCCTGTTTTAATATATGAAGGGATGTCATATTGAGGAGGGAGCAAGCTTGTTTTCTGCTGTTCCAGAGACTAGAACATGGAACAATGGATGCAAACTGCAGGAAAAGAGATTCCACCTGAACATTAGGAGGAACATCCTGACAATAAGGTCTGTTCAACAGTGGAACACACTCCTTCCTCAGAATGCAGTGGTGTCTCCTTCCTTGGAGATCTTTAAGATGAGGCTGGATGGCCATCTGTCAGGTATGCTTTGATTGAGAGTTCCTGCATGGCAGGGGGTTGGACTGGATGGCCCTTGTGGTCTCTTCCAACTCTATGATTCTAATATCATAAACAATATAATTTAGGCCATTGCTGGGATATTGAGGATGTATTAGGATACTCACTATCCCAACACATACAGAACATTTAGCCACCAAAGAATTATAGTGCATTTAGACATTTCTTGCCACATTTCAGAGGCAAACGTCATTTTTAATAACAGTTTTGGGGAGCACGCTGGGATTGAGGACCAATGGGGCTACCCCATATTTAGATCCAGAGATGTTCCCCCATATTCTCCAATATTGCAGAGATGGGAAAAGCAAGACACATGTGGACAAGCAATCCAGAAAGTGGTGAGTATGGTCAAAGTTGTTTATGAGGAAGGTCACACATATCAGGAAGGGCACAGCAGTTTGCTTTAGCTTCAGTCTCCTGGGAAGGGCAATATCCTGCCTCCTTCTTTCCTCTCTTCTCCCCACTTTTGAGTTGATGGGGGGCAAACTGAATGGCACTCAGGAACTGAAGTGAGCTGAGAAGGGGGGAAATGGGAGGGTGAGAGAGCAACCGGGACATTTTTAAAAGCCCCTGAAAAAATGAGGTGACAGAGGGTTAACCAGGACTGTCTCTGCCATATTGGGAGAATATGTTCTCCGCTTGCTTTCATGTTGTTGTGGGTTAAGGATTGCGTAACTCTAGAGGATGAAAGACTTTTGGAATTGGAAGGGGATGGGTTGAAATTTGGTTGGCATGCTTACTTGGCAAATCCCAACAAAATAAAATTTTTATGGATCATTGTATTAGGAAACCCCTGTTAAAAATTTGGAAGCGTTACAAAGATAGAATCCTACCTAAATTGAACGGATGGGTCTCCCCTCATGAAGCCTTCTTTAGAAAGGAAATGGCCAAAGACTCAAAATGGTATTATTATAATGATTTGTTGGAATTTTAGAAAGGAAATTGGGTAATTAAGACAAAAACTACTGGAAGAAGGATGGAAAGGAACATGGTTCGCATACAGACAGATCTATGAACGATTTATGTTAGATGAGAAAACATATGGTTTTGTAAGAAAGGAAGATGGCCCTCATTTAGGAAAGATTTTGGCCCTTGAAGAAAACAAATTAATTAGCAAAATCTATAAAACACTATTACAGTATGACACAGAAGAGGAGGTGGTAAAACACTAGATGATTAAATGGGCAAGGAGT
>NW_024813577.1:0-2466 GCF_019175285.1 Sceloporus undulatus
TGTGTCTGCTTGAATCCGTGTATAAAAAATCCGTGTATAAGAAGGGCCGACTGTACAATTTTTAAAATAATTTTGTGAATGAACCAAACTTTGTGTGTATTGGACCATCAGAAAGCAAAGGTGTTGTTATCTCAGCCACTCATGTAAAAAGTTTTGGATTTTGGAACATTTTGGATTTCGGAACATTTTGGATTTTGGAATTCCAAATTAGGGAGACTCAACCTGTAATTGCTCTTTTTTAAATGTGCCATAATTTGTAAGCCAGTTTGACAATATACAAAAAACAAGTAATGGAAATAAATAAATACATGCTTACATCTTTGGCTCAACTGTCATACAATTGGGGTTGTTTCCATATCAAACAAATTGTTGGGCAGGAATCCAAATTCCTTTAAGGTGCTATGGAATGAATATGCTTCACATGTTGGAGCATATGTTTTTGCCAAAAAGTGGATTAAATGGATGGCAGTGATTAACTGTAGACACTCAAATTTATTGACCTAGTGTTTTTATTTTAGAACTCTGATGAGATTTCCCAGAGCTCTGAATGATTATACATCAATTCTGTGTTCTTCAATAAAATCAGCTATTAAATTCTAGATATATTTCAAAATGGCTCAGATTGTGCAGAAAATATGTTTCCTGCACGTCCAGATATCAGGGACAGAAGTATAATCCAGGTGAGAAGAAGTACCATTGATGAGGCTCTACATACCCTCTTCAAAGGATCAATATATATTTTTGTATAAAAAAGCTGGTCATCATCATTATCTTGGAGATTCCACTGTTGTACAATACTGTTTACAGATGGAGAATAACCAATAAATCCTGAAAGGCACCACAAAATCAAATAAGCATAAATGAAATAAACATATAAACCAGTATTTCAACTCAAAAACAATTTCCTGTCTGTTTTAGAGGACATCAAACTTTAGGAAACTTTGAATTTCATGCCTAAAGCATCAGTCTTGTGCCCTTCTAGGTGTTTTGGAAAATAACTCTCCGAATTCATGAACTTCTTATCCCAAGCCATGCTGAGTTTTTCCTAAATATCCAGAGGGCACTAGATTTCAGGTGGAAGGTTCTTCTATGGAGGCTAGGTATGTTTCCAATCAATTTTCCCTCCAGAGATCACTTAGTGCTTCATGGCATTAACAGCATTAATCCCTTTTTTATTGTGTAAATTAAAGGTTTCTTCCTTATGATTAGAAACACACACACACCAGGTGCAGACTCTGTTGTGAGAAAAATCAGACTCTGAGAAAACACATGCAACATATATCCTTCAATTCTGCCCCCCATCTGTTCTCCAAATGAGGAAGTAATTAATCTTCAATCCACAAGTGTGAGATGAAGGAATGTATATACCAGAGAAAGGAATGTGTAGCATAATCCAAAAAAAATCAAACCTGAAGTCACTTCCTCAGTGTTCAATGGGACTTTTCCACAAGATGAATTTAAAACCCTGTCAAACATGTTTCATACAAATACATATTCTAAGAACATCTATTTGTAGCCCACTGCAGGCATTAAGCCTGCTCACAAGAGAGCACAAATGTGGCAAGGGAACAAAGATATGCATGCAGTGTTCCCAACACTCAGAACACAACTTTCTTGTATTGCTTGACAAAGCATGAAAATTGCTTCCACTCAAATTAAATTGAATATGTGTAGAATTCTTCATTGAAAGAAGGAATGTTTTAGAACCATTCTCTATCTATTTTAAGACCTTAGGAGAAGTGTGAATGCTCATCAATGCAAGATAGCCACCTGTAAAAATCCTCCAAATCAGAGGTGAGATTTAAAATGGTGGTTTTCCTGTGGCTTCCCTACTGGTGGTTTCATTGCTCTGGAGCTGGTTGTTGAATGCAATGGCGATAAGATTAATGGAGGCCCACCAATGCTGCAGGTGTCATGGATGGGCATCTGAAGGTGAAGCAATTCAGGAAAGGAATGGCTGAGGAAATTGACCATGGGCACAGAAAAAAAGGGGGAAACTGGCTTAATTAAATGAATTGTGTAAAAATTGCTGAAATTCAATTATCAGTTCCAGCTAGACTAACTCAATGAAATAGTGGGATAATATTGACCTAACATTCCATAACTGATTCAACAAGGTGGACCAACTGTTGGGACTAACAATTGGATTTAATTAGTATTCCCACTCAGGAAGAAGTCAAAAATAAGAGTACAGTTTTGCAACATGACCATTTTTGTTATATTTTATTTTAAGAGATGGGTTTAAATACAATCAGAAAATTTCTTGGTATGATACAATCTGTGACACAGATCTCATGACAGTCAGCAATTGTAGTAATTTGAAGACAAGGAAACCTGTCCCAGAAATTTCTGCCCCCAAAATTTAACAAGTGCTTTCACAATTCTCTTGGCTTTCTTCAGAACTACTCAGTTATTATTAGAGGTTTAGAAGTATTTTTGCTGATTATAATTAAAGTAAGATTTGTG
>NW_024813578.1:0-850 GCF_019175285.1 Sceloporus undulatus
TATTTAAAGAATTCCAGCTAAAGTATGAGAGCAATTAGTTACAAGTAGTGTAGCTACTTGTAATAAGTTATATTTTTGTTTCTGGTCCTGAGGATTAAATAAAGTTACATTCTAAAAGCAACACAATGCCCTACAAAAGTATTCACTTCCCTTTGACTTTCTCCATTTTGTTGTCTTACAATTTGGAACTGAAATGGATTTACTTGATGTATGGAAAATACACAACACTGTGAAGGTGCATAAATATTATATAAACAAAAACAAATTGGCAAAACAAACTGCATAGTGCCAAGTATCTTATATTACTGTGTGTCTTCAAATCATTTCTGGCTCATGGCCACCTTAAGCCAAACCTAACATGGGGTTTTCCCTGCAAGTTTTTCAGAGGGGTGTCTCTGCCATCCTCTGAGGCCAAGAGAGTGTGACTTGCCCAAGATCACCCAATGGGTCTCCGTGGCGAAGATAGGAGTCAAACCCTGGTCTCCCAGTGTCCTAATCCAACACTCAAACCACTACACCACACTGGCTCTCAGTATCTTGTATACCAATCGCCTCTTTTCACTTGCTGCACCTCACTCCTGGAACCTTCTTCCCCCGCAAGCAAGAGCCATCACTTCTTTAACCAGCTTCAAAATGGAGTTGAAGACCATTCTGTTCAGGGCAGCATTCCCAGGCATTGCATAATTGTCACTTGCTATTTGATGTTCTTTTCTTGCCTGTTTTATTGAATCATTTCCTGTATTGCTATGTATTTTATATGTATTATCCTACTAGAGATGCCCCCTCCCCACCACCACTCCCTTTGTGTCGTGTCTTTTTAGATTGTAAGCCTGAGGGCAGGGAACTGTCC
>NW_024813578.1:950-2466 GCF_019175285.1 Sceloporus undulatus
GTTCAGGGCAGCATTCCCAGGCATTGCATAATTGTCACTTGCTATTTGATGTTCTTTTCTTGCCTGTTTTATTGAATCATTTCTTGTATTGCTATGTATTTTATATGTATTATCCTACTAGAGATGCCCCCTCCCCACCACCACTCCCTTTGTGTCGTGTCTTTTTAGATTGTAAGCCTGAGGGCAGGGAACTGTCCAATTAAAAAGATTGTATGTACAGCGCCGTGTAAATTTATAGCGCTTTATAAATAAAGGTGGTTAATAATAATAATAATAATAATAATAATAATAATAATAATAATAATAATAATAACCAATCCATTTTTATGTCTATGTAGTCATTTCCTTTGCAAAATGTTTGCTCCCATCACACAGATGTCAATACATGTATATGTGAAGCATATTTTAACAACTGTGTGTTCTAGTCCTTGGAATGTGGAGGGAACAGCCTCACTCTGCTGAGTTTATTTACAGTGGATGCAAGAAAATGCTAATAATTGCAACAGAATAGGGGAGATGTAGGAATGGACTTTCAGTTTTTCTGCAGATTTTAAAATGTGTTTGTGGACATTTAAAAAAAATTAACATAAATCAACAACTGTTTACCTGGGCAGTGGTTCAGGATAAGTAACATCCATGGCTGCACCCTTGATGTCACCAGTTTGAAGGGCTTCCACAAGCATATCTTGATCTATAACGGGACCTGTGTGAAAATGGCAGACTATGTCCTTGTGGATTTACAGATAAAGTATGACAAGTATGTATATTTAACCAGAGCTTGAAAATGTTACTTTTTGACTACAACTCCCAGAATTCTCCAGCCTAGCATGACCACTGGCCATGCTGACTGGAGGATTCTAGGGGCTGTTGTTTATAAAGGCCTGTTACAGACTGCCAAAATAAAGCTGCTTCGGGTCTCTTTGGAGGTATGCTATTTAAATGATGTGTGGGTCGGCCTGTTACAGACAGCCAAAATAAAGCTGCTTCGAGTCACACCTAAGAGTCCAGAAGCCACACCAAAGCCACACTCCAGTCCTTAGGGCTAGAGCGTGGCTTTGGTGCGACTTCTGGACTCTTAGGACGCATGCATCATTGAAACACCATACCTCCACTGTGACTCGAAGCAGCTTTATTTTGGCAGTCTGTAACAGGCCAAAATACCTTTTCTAAGCTCTGCATTTAACACATTTATTACTCTCCACCTCCAGTTATTTGTTCTGACACACAATGGGTTTATTAATATATTTCTTTGTCAACCAACAGCTGAGCCCCTCTGAGCAATTTATAAAACAAAGCTTAAAGCCCTGAAATACAAGAATACAAAATCCTTAAATTTTTCAAAAGAGAGGAAAAAATGCAAACAAAACAAGCAATATTATTTCTGTAGTCATTAAAAGTATTTATTAATCACTTTCCTGCCTGTCAGCTCTCCCAACAGGATGAGAATTTAACAAGCACTATCAGTTAGAAGTCTTAATTCTTTGAAAGTTAAGGAGTTAGCAGCAGTTCAAAGACA
>NW_024813579.1:0-2466 GCF_019175285.1 Sceloporus undulatus
AAAAAAAAAAGTCCTACATTTTCAAACCTGGTCCTACATTTGTCCCGGTTCGGAGGTCCTCCATTATGGCAACCCTAGTTATGACTGAACTATTAACAGATTTTGATTTATGCTCTTACAGCAGGATGGTGATGGTAGTGGAGAAAGAGGAGGAAAACAGGTAGAGTTGTTCTGTTTGGGTCAACTTTTTATTGTATTTTACTGTATTTTATTTTTACTAAGATTGCTGTGATAAGGCAATGTACTTTAAATTTGCAAAGCAAATTTGCTGCAATGATTCTAGTATTAAAAATAATAAAAATTAAAAAGTTGGACATAAAAAGCTCAAGCCAGTCCAGCACATTCTAGTGGTTTGAGCATTGGACTCCAATTCTGCAAACCAGTGTTCAAATCCCTGTTCAGCCGTGGAACCTGGGTGATCTTGGGCAAGTCGTACTCTCTCATCCTCAGCAGAAGGCAAAGGAAAACCCACTCTGAACAAATTTTGCTAAGAAAAGCTCTATGATAGGTCTCCCTTAGGGTCATCATAAGTCAGAAACAACTCCAAGGTTTGAAGGCACACAACAATAACAGCCCTCTACCACCATCTCTGCATCCTACCCTTCTACAAGTGTAAAAGGAACCGTTTACAACCTTCTCCCCTTTTCCTCTGGTTATTTCTCAGTCAAAGCAGATAGCACCAACTGTCTGCACATAAGGCTCACAGATCAGTTATACAGAAATCAATAAATGTTCTATAGCAGCAATTGTATATATTCAAACCTCTGGTTCTCTGAATGGTTATTCTTTTCTCCATTTATGTCACTGAAAATATACAACATCTAGAACTATGTCTAAAAATGTGACATGTTTGAATGTGTGTGTTTTTTTATTTTTTATTTTAATTACACATTTAAATTTTAAATCATTATAATCTTTATCTCTACCCTTGAATTTATTATACGCAGTGGAAGCTGAAGATTCTTTTTCTTAAACGTCCATAAAAATTTACGAGGCCCCCCCCCCCATTCTTCAGAAGCAGCACAGAATATTTTGACATATTCACAATTTAAGGGAGGTAGGATTGCTGCATTTTAAAGCTTCCATTGACCTTTTATTTCCTACAGTAATTGCAATATTTTTTAGTCTGTTTAGGCAGTACCTGGAGGACAGGAAGAATTACTGGAGCCTGTTTTTTTTAATGAAATTTCTATTTATAATCCATAAATAACAGAAAGAAAGAGAATGTTGCGTTTTAAACATACATGCAGAAAAACATATGTTCATCAGGTAATACTTTCTACATTAGATACAGTGCAAAGCTTCCACATACACTTCCTCAAAGTCCATACAGCTTATCCAGCTGTCACCCCCTTAGAAGTTTGTCTTTCTGGCTTAGAATAGCCTCCTTGCCTCAACCATGTGGCTCCAACAACAGAACTTTACTTTTACATTACTTTTACTACAGAATTAATACAGTTTGACACTGCTTTAACTGCCATGGCTCAATTCTATGGAATACTGAAATCTGTACTTTTGTGAACTATTTAGCTGTCTCTGTAAGAAGGCTTTCAGGCCACAACATACTACAAGTCCCAGGATTCCATAGGATGGAACCATGACAGTTAAAGTGGTTTCAAACTGCACTCTCTCTGGCCTGTTACAGACAGCCAAAATAAAGCTGCTTCGAGTCACAATGGAGGTAAGGTGTTTCAATGATGCAAGCGTCCTAAGAGGCCAGAAGCCACACCAAAGCCACGCTCCAGTCTGGAGCATGGCTTTGGTGCGACTTCTGGCGCATGCATCATTGAAACACCATACCTCCATTGTGACTCGAAGCAGCTTTATTTTGGCTGTCTGTAACAGGCCTCTATATATTTTTGCAAGCATTACTCCTCTAACAGGGAAGAAATGGTGAGATGATTTTTCAATTTGTAATTCTGATGTTTTCCCATTAGACAAGATGGGCTTTCATCCAGTCAGTTGTTTCTTGTTTTCCTTGGAACATAACCTTTCCTTTGTTGTCTGTTGAGATCAAAACCCTGGTGACTGAAGAAGGAGACCAAGATTACCTCAGCCTTGATGTATGAAGCCAGTGGTTGTCTTGAAACCCCAGTGAAAGCAGAAACCACCAGGTCAAGTCCTTTCTAGACCTATGGAGTGAATCATATACTGTAGTTACCTTGAAACACCTTGGTATGACAGAGCAGTTGAGTTGTAACCAGTTGAAAGGTGACAACAAGATCTGTAGGGCAGCTTCCCAAGGTTCCCACCCCCAACCCTCCCAAATCTCCATCATACCAACCTTTTACTGCCTCCAGCAGCAAAGACTGGATTGCAACTCCCCATTTAAACAAGTCATGGCATCACCCTGCACTGCACTGCACGCGCTCTCTCTTTCTCTGTGTGTGTGTGTGTGTGTGTGTGTGTATATATATATACACACACACACACACACCTGCATACCAGAAATTAACTTCCAGCATT
>NW_024813580.1:0-2466 GCF_019175285.1 Sceloporus undulatus
GGGCTATGTGGCCATGTTCTAGCAGAGTTTCTTTCTGATGATTCGCCAACATCTGTGGCTGGCATCTTATGAATGTTAAGGCATCTCTGAAGATGCCAGCCACAGATGCTGGTGAAACGTCAGAAAGAAACTCTGCTAGAACATGGCCACATAGCCCGAAAAACCCACAAAAAACTATAGTTTTGTGTTGCTTCCACATTTTGAGACACTCAATCTCACAAACTAGGCAACCAGTTCAAATACTTTGGAAGTTATCCAGCTATAACGAGGACTGACTCAGATATATGTACTTTAAAACTAAATAAGTATTTGGAGAAAAATAGTTTTTAAAGGTCAGTTTGATTTCTCTGAAATACATTCACTTTCCAAGACATGTGATATAAATCTCTTCCACGAATGGAATTTAACTGTCCAAGCTCATGCACATTCTGACCTCTGGAGTGACTGAAAGATGATGAGCATCCATTTCCTTTTTTTGTTCCACTTCAGTTTATTGGTTTTTCTGAACAGGGTGGTTAGTGTCAACTGGAGTTTGTGCATACCAAAATTTCTGATTCTAAATTAACCAATTTTTCATGCTTTGGGGTAAAATGACATACTGAGGTCAAGTGGGAAAGTCAATAGATGCTCCTGATCTCCAGATGTGGCCAAGAGAAGAAGTTACGGAGAACTGTAGTTGTGGAAGGCTCATTCCCAAACACTAAGCTGGAGTTTGCTGTTACATATGAAACAGGTCACTGAGACAAGAAAACTTGCTGATAGTTAATGGCATCTGGTGACCTCACAGTGCCTCACTTCATACAGCAAATATGATACACATTCATATTTACATGGGGAGGGGGGATAGCATCATATAAAAAAATGAAGTAGAACCATATATAACAATTTTTAATAGTTTGCATGTGCCCACCTTATGGTTACAGATTAATGCCCAACTTTCATATTTTGCCTTGAGTAGTAAAACATGGTTGCTAGAGGCTTCCATGTCAATGAGACAGTGAACTGGCTCTGGATTTTAGTTCAAACTGTAAAGGACCATCTTGAATATTTTCCCCAAGATAGGTTCAGCCCCTTGGGTAGCTCTGTTGAAATTCAGACTATAATCTGGAGTGGATTCACCACTGAAATGAGATGGGAATCACCTGCTGTCACTGTATGACTGATAATGAAATCCTATGGATGTTAATCAGAAGTAGCCCATCTTCAAGGGATCTTACATTGCCATTTGTTTAAAACTTAACCTTAACCCACTCTAACAGATCCACATGCTACTTTGGGTAATATATTTCTCTACTCTTATTGTAAATGTATATGGGGACAGGAATTAGTCAAATGCAAACATAGTGTGTTTGACTGTTCAGAAGTTATAGAAGAAGGTGATGAGTAACATTTCTCCTCTGCCCCTTTTCCCCTTCCTGTTTTACAGAGATGAAAGTACAGAAATGTCACATCCAAAGCTGCCTTAAGGAAAAATAAGCCACCTATTTTATTTTGCTGCCTTTCAGCAGTTGAATGTTGGGACTTATTCATACTTGTGGATAAACTCCAAGCAGTTGGGTATGGAATGGGATCATACCTAAACATCACCACAATAGCTCAGGGGCAATTAATGCCTAGCTATACCTAAGGGAACTGGTTCCTTGTTCCAGAAGCTGAGCCTCACGAATGCTGATGAAGTAATGCATTACTGGATCAACTCACTAGGTTAAGTATTCTATGAATGGCACATACTGAGGTCTTCCTTGGCTCACAGAGGTGGACCTAGAAGGATCCTGTCAGATCATTTGTTCTCATGCTTGTCCTTATTTCTTTATGGCTGTCTTTGGCATCTTGGTGTTCTTCTAGATTTGTGTTGGACTTCAACTCCTGTCATCTCCATACAGTATGAATGGTGGAACTGTAGTCCAACACATCTAAAAGGGTACCACACTGAGGAAAGCTGCTTTATAGGATGAAGAGTATTGTCTCTTAAAAAAGGCTTGGCAAAAGGTATGGATTGCCAAGGTGTCTACTGCTGTTTTCCATTTTCCTCTAAGCAAGGGCTTAAATACATGTCTTAAGTGTTGGAAGATACAGCACGTTCTGCCCTTGTTCTCACTGCTCTCTTGTCCACATGGTTTACACAGAGAGATATTAGGAACTTGACCCTTTTCCCCCTGCCTGTTTACTTCCTCAGTCTGCCACCTATCCCAAGACATTATGCACAGATTACATAATTTGGTTCAACAATGGTTATGCAAATGACCATTCCTCGTTGTACAAAAGGAAGTAACCTGGAACTGACCACTACCTTCTGTTTCTGGCCATGTGCACTCTCTATTCACGGAGGATGGCTAAAGCATGTCTGCCTACTGTCTTCCAGAATAGTCCGTTCTATCTAAAGAGTGGATTCCTCTAATAAATATTCCTCCTTTTAATAATAATAATAAATAATAAATTTTATTTATATCTCCCGCTTCTCCCTTC
>NW_024813581.1:0-1514 GCF_019175285.1 Sceloporus undulatus
CATTTTAGTCGCCCTCCTGGTACAAATTTGATAAAGAAGACCCTCTACTTTTTCATGATGATGATGATGATGATGATGATGACGATAGCCCTCTGTATCTACAGATTTCTTTACCTGTGGATTGAACCATTCAAGGCTTGAAAATATAGAAAAATAATGTACATTCCAAGAGCAATTCTTGGTTTTGCCCTTTTATATAATAGACCTTGCTTTTGTTGTTGTTGTTATTGTGTGTCTCCAAGTTGTTTTGAATTTATGGTAACCCTAAGGCAGACCTATCACAGGGCTTTCCTTGGCAAACATCTTCAGAATAGCTTTCCTATTGCCTTTCCCTGAGGCTGAGAGAGTGTGACTTGCCCAAGGTCACCCAATGGTTTTCCATGGCAGAGCTGGGATTCCAAATCTGATCTCCAGAGACATAGTTCAGCTATGCTCAAACCAATATGCCACACTGGCTCCTATATTATGGACACCATTTCACTGGGCCATTATATTTCATGGACTAGGCCCAACTTTCTCATCCATGGAGGTCATTTTGCAAGCCCCGTCTCCTCCTCTATTTCCAGGCCCAGCTCCTTCTGAATGCCCTCCAACTCTCCCAGATTGGAAGGGACATTCCCCCTGATTCATCCTCTGCCCTCCCACCTTCTCAGCTGGTTTCTTCTTTCTCCTCCTGCCATTTCTCCCTTCTCTTCAGCTCACTGCCATTGCTGCAAACTGAGTCCAAAGCGTAGAGGCAGTCTGCCCTCCATGAAGACAGCCAAGGAGAAAGGAGAAGAGGGGCCCTTCCCAGAAGCTCAGGCAAAAGCAAACAGCTGCAGCCTCTCCTAGTTTGCTTCTCCTTCCTCAGAAAGAACCTTGCAATCTTGATCATACCCTGAGGTTCCTTGGTCACAGACTCCCTTTGGGATTCCCTTCCAAAATATCATGGCCTCACAGAAACTCCCAAGAGAGGAGAGGAGGCCTGGCAGCCGGAGGAGCCTTGAGGGCATTTTCAGAGGGAGGAGGAGGCTTCTTTGCTTCAAGCTCCAAGGCTGCCTCCCTACAGAAGACCCTCCAGCCCCCCATCATTGACTCCAACTTGGGGGGGCCTTTCACTCTCATTCATCATTATCACATAGGAAACAAATTTGGGAGCTCCTCATTGAGGCACCCATCTTTCCTTCACTGCCAGGGAAATCCAGATGAGCCCTACTTCCTAAGCAGCCAACAGTCAAAGCCATCAGCCTTCTAGAACCCTATTCAGGCTCCAAGCCAACTGCCAGCCTTTCCCAGAATTCCATGCTCTCCCTTCCTCCCAGCGGAGGAGACCAGGAGACAGAGCAATGGGTGCAAACTCCAGGACATGAGAGACCCCCCCTCAGCATCTCCTCTCTTTTTCTCTCTTCCCATTTTATGTTCCTTCCAGGTCTCTCCCACTTTCCAGAGGGGGAGCTGAATTAGTTTAATTCTTTTTACTTCTATTTTAATGTATACTTTTGTATGTTATAATTCAATGTTCTTAAACTTGTAAT
>NW_024813581.1:1614-2466 GCF_019175285.1 Sceloporus undulatus
ATGGGATATTATTATTATTATTATTATTATTATTATTATTATTATTATTATTATTACCATCACTATGATCAACAACAATTATGATAATTAGTTTCTTGTTCCCAAAACCACAGAACCTTGTGAAAACTCAAAGACCAACAGAGATCCAAAATGCACTGCATAAATAGTCCAGTTTGAGACTGCTTTAACTGCCCTGGCTCAATGCTAAGGAATTCTGGGAACTGTAGTTTTGTGAGACATTTAGCCTTCTCTGTCAGAGAGTTGAGGTGCCACAATAAACTACAATCCCCAGGATTCCCTAGCACTGAGCAAAGGCAGTTAAAGCTGTCTGAAAGAGGGTTATTTCTGCTGTGTGATTTGGACCTCTGTTAGCCTTTGAGCTTCCACAAGGCTTTGTGCTTTTCAAGGAAGAGACTCATCATCATCATCATCATCATCATCATCATTCCTGCAGTGTGTTTTAACCAGAATTCACTGGGACTTAACTCCCAGAAAGTGGGGCCAGGATTGCAGTCCTAGGAGGAGGAGGAGGAAGGCACAGAGGAAGGGCCTGAGGAGGAGGAGGAGGAAGGCATAGAGGCCTCTGAGGATTCTTCAGGGGAAGAAGGAGAAGGAGAAGGGGCTCCTGGGGGGAAGGCCACAGGGAGAACTAGCTCCTGGTTGTAACTTCTTCTTCTTATTATTATTATTATTATTAAATTTTATTTATTTATAAAGACATAAAATACTTATAAATAGTATCTCAGTGATAGTTTTTTGTGGTTTTTTCAGGCTATGTGGCCATGTTCTAGTATCTCAGTCAGTCTCTGTATTATAGTATCAGCAAAGATTTTAGCTGTTGTTAAGGTTTGG
>NW_024813582.1:0-2466 GCF_019175285.1 Sceloporus undulatus
CCTAGATTTTTTTAGGGGAGAAAAATTGATAGAATTTCAATCTACTGCAGACCTATGGAATATGACATCCAGAAAAAAATAGAGAACAGCCAGTGAAACAGTGTTGCAACTGTTTAGTCATCCAAGACCCCTTAAAGGTTCACATGAGCTCTGGGAAAAACGTCACTAGGCCTGCCAGTTTAAGAACATCCCAAACTCAGATTTCTGGACCAAAATCTGGCACTCAGGCTGCATCTACACTGTAGAAATAATGCAGTTTGCTAGCCTTTTATATGCTGTTGCTCCATCCTATGGAATCCTGGGATTTGTAGTTTTACAAGGTCTTTAGTCAGTTCTGCCAAAGCATGATGGTGACTCACAAAACTACAAATCCCAGGATTCTGTAGGATGGAACCATGCAGTTAAAGTGTGTCCAGCTGACTTATTTCTACAGTGAGAGAAAGCCCTTGGAGATGGCACAGGGAGGGGGTTCCACTGATGTTACAGGGGGAAGCTATGCACCTGGAAAAATACATTAATGAAGCTTCAACATGGCAAGGTCAGTGAAGAGGGGGAAAACCCCCACACCATAACTGTCAAACTGCTGCAAATCCCATGCCAAAAACATTGCTTGAGTCCAATTTATAGTCCCAACTGTATTGTGGAATTAGAGTGAATCAATGGGTGGGTCAGCATTAAGTAAATCCCATTGCTTCAAAGAATCTACTTGTAAGTAGGACTAGCAATTGGATTTATGTCTTTAACTTTTATAAATAAGCCATTTCACACCCTTTAAATCAGATAATTGGCATGGACTACCAATAACATACCACTGCTCTACCATATTATTTATTATTTATTGTTTTTATGGATTGTTGTTTTATTATGGTTGTTTTTAATCTTGTATATTGTCTGCACTTCGGTGCATTTTGTTAGCCGCCCTGATCGTTTGGAAGGGCGGGGTACAAATAAAAATTTTATTATTTATTTATTATTATATTTTCTGGCGTATAAGACGACTTTTTAACCCTTTTAAATGTTGGGAGTTGTCTTATACGCCAGGTTAAGCCCTGCCTGCTCAGGCTGCAAGAGAGCCCCGCAGCCTGGCGTGTGCATCCGGCCTGTTCCGCGGCCTGACGTGTTCACCGCCAGCCTCCTCCCACTTTCCAGGCCTCCCAAGGCCCTCTGAAGCCGGTGTGCGCCCGGCCTGCTGCCGCGGCCGTGGCCCAATGTGTGCACCCAGCCTGCTCCGCGGCCCGGCATGTTTGCCACCAGCCTCCTCCCACCTTCCAGGCTTTCACAGAGGCCCCCTAAAGCTTGCTCCCAGATTCCCAGGCCTCCAAATTGGAAGAGGGATAGTCTTGGAAGAAGGATAGTCTTATATGGTGAGTATATCCCAAACTCTGTATTTCAAATGGAAAAAGTGGGGGGTCGTCTTATATGCCCAGTCGTCTTATACGCTGGAAAATACAGTATTTCAACTCAATTGCTTGAGCCAGTTTCTTAGAATAAAACATAAAATTTACTCTCCCTCCTTTTATCTTGTTGTTATAATGACAGAACACAATTCACCAATGCAGTCAATCATCCAAAATGCCATTTTGTACCTAGCTCTTAAATTAACCCACAATTTTGAGAAGGGGGCTGAAAATGTTAATAGCAGGCATCTTCTTTCTTTTTTGTATTTGGAACAATTAAAATACAATCTACATAAAATCTAAGTCATAGAGATCACAAAGGAAAAAAAATCTTTTATCATTTCATCTTCCCCCTCCCCATCATTTGATGAATTTGAATTAAGCTATTCCATTATCTTCAGAACCGTTTAATTAAAATGACATTGTATATCTCTTAATCACTGTAAATTATGATCACATCTTGTAGGCTTGCTATTATAGACATTTGTCTTCTTTAAAAAAAATTATGTCCTTGTTATTCAAAGAGATTAACATTTACAGAAAGACTAACTAACACTGGGCTATTATTTTCCATGAAAACTGAATATGAAGTAAATATTTAAACTAAAAATACCTTTATGCAGCAACACAACAAACTTCCCATTTCTCCAATTTCCCGACCTGTGAAGTAGGTGCATTAAGATGAGGACATTTAGTGACACTTAGGTCAGATATTTTCTAGTTGGGAGGGGCAGCAGGCATCCTGGAAAAAAAATAAAGAAAGCTAGCGAAAAATCTAAATATTATACAATATGGAATAAATATATGTTATCGGTTAGATTCCCAGTTAATAGACAAGTTGGAATTTTTAAATAATAATAATAATAATAATAATAATAATAATAGCAGCTTTATTTTTACCCCACCTCTCTGTCAGAAGACAATTGACTAAAGACAAACTTTAGTAAAAGTATATATTTTTTTAATCTATATAAATGCGATTTTAACCTGAAACTATACAGATTTCCTAGAGAACTTAAATTATGACTCCGGCTTGTCTTAATCTGCCTTTGCCATGAATGGCTTCTTT
>NW_024813583.1:0-2466 GCF_019175285.1 Sceloporus undulatus
TGTCCCTCTGTGGCAGCTGTCATTTTTTCAGGACATTGTGCTGCATGTCTTAAAATTTGACAGTGTGTTTTTGGTTGCCAGTCAAGTTACCATGACCAGTGTCAAGATGGAATTCTAACTGAGAGGCTTCCTAGAGGCAAAAGGGTAGATTTTGGGATTAAAATGAAGTTTCCAGGAGAGAAGAATGAGAAAAGAACTTGTAAATGACTGGACAGCCAGTGCAAATGTCTCTGGACAATGGTGTATCTCCTATAGAGAGAAGTGTACTCAGACTTTTGCTCTTTTGCAAACACAAGGTGTATCACTTTTATCAATGAAGGGATTGTGCAGATTCCAATCCTGATCAGTCTATCCTGGCCATGTGCTCTAGACCTTACCACATGCTGAGCCTGAATCAGTACAATCCCCTTATATGATCATGGATATTCTTATATGAAATGGCTGATTTCCTGCGCTGGGGTGCCTTCTTGGCTACATGCCTAAAACATCCTTTTGGCTATCAACTTGATATTGAAAAAGAGGAGCGGTGCAGAGAACCATGCCTTGGGGTAACACAGTAGATAAACTAGTAACTATTGCACAGTACTAAGATCATATTACTGAAAGACTTGTGTTGGCTGTCATGTGCTTCACGTAAGTGTTGGCTTTAACTTTCAAAGCCCTCAACAACTTGGGACATTGCTACTAAGGGCCCACTTGTCTTTTTACAGACCTGCTGGGATGTTAAGGTCTTCAGGAATGTTCCTCTTGAGAAGTGCATCACCAGTGGAAGCCCACTTAACAAGTGGCAGTGGAACCCTATGGCAGAGGGCTTTCTCATGAATTGCTCTGAACCTGTGAAATACACTCACTCTAAGACCCATGATGGATGGCCATATTTGCTGAAATAATGGTTTTAATTATTTCAACATCTCTTCATTTGAGGATTTTTAACAATTTTGTTGCTTAATTTATTTTTAATCAAGTTTGTTAGTGCTACTTTAGTGAAAAAGTGACATAACAATTATTAAATAACAAGAAAGAAAGAAAGAAAGAAAGAAAGAAAGAGCTAAATTAGATCAATAACAAAGTAAGGCCCAGTACAGATGGGCCAAACGCGGCCTGGCTGTGCCGATACTAGGACTCGGGAGTGTGCAGCAACCGCATGCACCCAAGCTCTAATACATATGGGCGCCACCATTTTGGTGTGCATGTGTTTAGACAGTGCACATACCAATGACGTGTCTTGTGTGACACATCCAAAGAGCGCAGTGCACAAGATACATCACCGCAATGCCCCAGGGCGCAAATGGTGCCTTGGCTGCGTTGTGGGAAGGAGCTCCATTTTGGAAACTCCTTTTGCTGCAGCCTCTAGCTGTCCCTTTCTTCTCATCTGTACCGGGCCAATTTCATTATTTACTCTAGTTCCACTGATTGCACTGGGCCTGCTATAGGTATCACTGAGGCTGCATCTACACTGCAGAAATAATGCAGTCTGACACCACTTTAACTGCCATAGCTCAGTGCTATGGAATTCTGAGATTTGTAATTTTGTGCAATATTTCACCTTCTCTGTCAGAGGGATATGGAGTGAGAACAAACTACAAATCTCAGGATCCCATAGGACAGAGCTATGGCATTAAAAGCAGTGTCAAACTAAGTTAATTCTGCAGTGCAGGAGCAGCCAAAGTCATGATTCAGCCCATGGTCTGAAGGCACACCACATGTTAACTTTGCTTAAACAGGTCAGTTGCTGGTCAATAACTGTATGAGGCATGACCTGTATGCCCCATATTGCCATCTTGTGACCCACAGCAGAGCCAGGATAAAAATATACTACCGGTAAACACGTTGGATAACTGACTAGATTATTTCTGTAATTTGTGACCTTCCAGATGTTGTTGGACTTCTGGCCATGACCAGCATAACCAAAGATGAGGGATTACAGGAGTTGAAGTCCAACAGTTTTTGGATAACCACACCTTGATGTATAACCAGGGAGGAAATTGTGCAGGCCTACTGATATTGCTAAACAGCACCTACTAGCAGCCTCAAGCTAGCACAGCCAATGTTGAGGAATGCAAGCTGTTGCAATTCAACAGCATCTGGAGGGATGCACAATGCCTACTACTGGACTATACACAGAGATATGGGAAGGAGATGCTGATTTAAGGGTACAGCAGTTTGGCATATGAACAGCCAACTTAATATTTTACCAGAAAGTAATACATATAGGCCAGGATCCAATAGGGCACTTAAACTGGGTGAAATAAGCTCTGTCAGCAGATTTTGGAAGAAGTTGTTTCCATTCCCACATAGAGTTTACAACAGGACGTGCTCCTTCTCTTCCTCCTTGTGTGCCTGCTCCATTCTCCATGCCACCTGACACCCTGCTCTGGAGAATTTCCCAGCCCCCTGCAACAAATGCTGAAGGTGCATGGTGTGTGTGTGTGTAGAAAACTGACTATTCCTGAATCTGCCTTCTAT
>NW_024813584.1:0-2466 GCF_019175285.1 Sceloporus undulatus
GCCAAAGCACCAGCAATGGTTTGATGACATGCCAGCGGCGCAGCCTCGTTTGGATGCTGCACTGCTCGCACGTCATCACTGCGCGCACCATCGGGACGGTGACGTGCAGCTGTGGCGCATTATGGGCTGGCCGCAAAGCCCATAATGGTCCATCATGGGCATGCCGCAAAGGGCCTATATTTGGCAATTACAGAAATAAAAAAGAAAATAGGCAGTGTCAATGGCGGGTATGAATTAAAAGAAACCCAAGGTCCCCCCCCCCCCAAAAAAAAGATCCATACAAAATTCCTAACATATCCGTTTCACTTCAGATCGAGTGATTCAAATCCCCAGAATCCAAGGAGATATTTCTATTCAGGTTTTGGGACCATCCCTAAAACTGTTCCTTCCCAAACTGTAACAAAATTAGAGAGTATGATGTAAAGTAACATTATTCATCACTTCAGGAGAAACTCATTCTTAATTAAACCTGACTGAAGAGTCAACATTTTCTCGCAAAAACACAATCTGAAAAATTTAAAATGTCACCTGGAAGATATGAATTTTGCCCCGCAGAAGAATTTGCTCACAAGTCAACCTTTATAAGCCGACGAACATGGATTTCTCTTACTCCTGGGAAATCATGAGCCATGCTAACTCTTCGCAATGTGGTAAAGCAAGCAGTAGCCTTGAGATAAATACTGCAAATAGAGGGATTCATTTTGCCCATAAACACAGAAAGGTATATAAGAAAAACAAATTATGGATCATGCCACACAGCTTCTTATTGAAATCCTGACTTCAGGAAGCAGACCTCATTACTGGAATTCATTGAGTTGGTGCTCTAAAAAGAACCAGCAGGTAGCTTAATATCTGGCTGGAATTGACTTGAATGCTATTGAAAGTTATACTCGCTCACAGTCCCCTATACATTTTTCGAGGGAATGATGCAGTACAATTGTTCTACTGAGTTGCCTTAGAGTCCAGGGGTAGGCAATCCTTTTGAGCCGGGGGCTGGGTTGCTGTCCCTCAGACAACTGGGGGACCGAACTCAAAATGGCACCTGGAGAGGCGCGGAACCTGCGGCGGGGGCGGCAATCGGCGGCAGGACCGGACTGAAGCTGGTCCTAAGGCCTCGCCGGGCCAGATCCTGCCTGCGGGCTGTAGGTTGCCAACCCTTGCCTTAGACAGACTCACTCTTACGATTAGGAGTGGTAAGCGATAGACAAGATCAGAATTCAAAATGGTCATAACAGATTAGAGCTGGGACAAAACTAGCAAAGGCCCAGTACAGAACGCTGAAAAAGGGCGCTTCTCCGTGGCCTGGAAAGAGGTGTCCGTGGGGCTTCATGCCCCCAGACACCCCAACAAGTGCGGTGATGAAGAGAAAGGGCCCCTTTCTCCTTTGCATCGCTGGCGCGGCCATGTAGTTTATCAGTGATGCGCACGCGCAAAAGGAGCTCCATTTTGGAGCTCCTTCCCGTGATGCTGAAAGGGTGCCCCAAGCGCCCCGCAGCGTTGTGGTGAAGTCACGCACGCAGCAGTCCATGTGGAGGCGGTGTGTGTGTGACAGCATCATCCCACGCTGTAAATGAATGGTGTGCTTCCAAAATGGTGCCATCCATAAGAACTAGGGATGGGGAGCGTGTGGTTGCTGTGTGCTCCTCAGCCCTAGTTTTGGCCCAAGGATGGTGCGGAATCAGGCCAACATGAATTTCAACAGTGGGAAATGAAGGCAGCAAAAATGAAACGCACAGATGTGGGATGGGTGACACCTGGCTTGACCTTAGCAGATGTGAAAGGGGCATGTGCTCTGCTCTGGTGTCACAACAGACTACAGTTCCTAGAATCCCATAGTTTTCAGCCATGGCAGTTAAAGTGGTGTCAAACCGAATTATTTCTGCACTGCATAGGCAGCCTTCATCAATGAAACCAAACCATGCTCCCCTTTTCCTCAATAGGACCTCTACAGCTCATTCTGAATTCATACCCACAATCTATGCTATAAACATGACTATTCAGCATTTACCACTTTGTGCAGATGCACAAATTTATGTAACAGATGTGCAGAGTCTTGAGAGTAGTGTAGTGAAGTTATTTTAGATAAGCCAAATAATCTTTTCCAACCGTCTTTGACTGAAAACACTGCGCTTTATTTTCTGGCACTCAAGAATATTTGGGCATAAAGCTCTTGCCTAATTATCATTATCGCTACTATTATGTAGACGTTGTCAGATATGTTTTTATTTTGTGCTTTTGGAAGGTTTCCAAAGCACTTTCCAGCTGTCATCCATCTATGTTATAGATAATCATTTAGTGCTGGGACTACGGAGATGGAGTTAAACCATTCATCAGGAAGCGAAAGAAAAGAAAATAGAAAGAAAAACAGAGGAAGAATGAGAGAGGCAGAAGAGAAAGGGGAGAACACAATATAGCAAAATTTGGCCTGTTAGAGACTGCCAAAATAAAGCTGCTTTGGGTCTCTTT
>NW_024813585.1:0-2466 GCF_019175285.1 Sceloporus undulatus
CATTTTGATCATGCCTAAGAAACAGGCATTTAGATTAACATTTTTTTAAAAAAAATCAATTTTTTGCGTGTCCTCCATTTTTTAAAAAATGTGTCCTACATCTGAAATATTTGTCCTACATTTGTCCTGGTTTGGAGGTCCTGACTTATGGCAACCCTATACACGGAAATATTTAAACAGCTAGACTTAAAACAAGGAGAGGCAAGTTCAAATTCCTGCTTGGTCAAGGAATTTTCAATATCATTCAGGGCCATGATTGTACAAAGTGGTTGTATAAAGTGGTCACAACAAGAAAAATGACATTTTATCATACAGACACACTTCCAATGATTGTCAGATCACTGAAATATTTTTGCCATCAGATTTTTACTAATGCCAAAAAGCTACAGATCTATGAAAATACTGCTGAAAGCCCCCAAGAGTACAGTAATTGCAATCTGATCCATGTGTGGGGGGACGCAGAACAACATAAGGGTAAACAGTAATAATTGCAGGGAAGAAACAAAATATTTCCTTCAGAAAACCAGATTAAACAGTTTATTATAACCAGACAGCAGTCTAGTTTAACTTCTTTTGTTCTAATCAACTTTTCATTGGAATACATGTGCTTATGTCATTTATGCTAGGATATCAAGAATACAACACAACTGTTATTTGTAAATGACCAATCAAGGTGTGGATAAAATTTATACTTTTTTATATTTACATTCTGTCTACTTCTAGTGACATCAATCCACCCACCCATATGTATAATTGCCAACTGCGGCACAGCCTTTTTGTTGTTTCTCAGAATAGTCTGCACCGCAGATAGAAATGGTATTTCTAATAATAAATAAATAAATAAATAAATAAATAAATAAATAATAAAAATTTTATTTATATACCACCCTTCCATTGATCAGGGCGGTGAACATAACGATAAAATACAGTACAGGCAGAGTTATAAAATACATGGATACAAAATTAAAAACAACTTAAAACCCCGATCAGCCATCCGTCTTGCCGACAATGGAGGGAGGAAGGCCTTCTGGAACTTCACTTGGGGAATGCAGTTCGAAATAGAAGGGTTTTTAAGTCCCTTCTAAACTGGGCCAGGGAGGTGGCCGAGCGGAGCTCAGTGGGCAGCGTGTTCCAAAGGGCCGGGGCAACGATGGAATATGTCCCCCTCGTTGTAGAGGAGTGTTGTATATATATACTGATATATAAATCTCCTGTTCATATTTATTTAGGTGTGTAAATCATTTAACATTGAAAAAAGTATGAATAAATGGTTCACCTATCCATACATACTCCCAAGACAAATAAATGTGAGTTGTTCAAAAAGACTTTACATTGGGTTTATCTATATCCTCAAAATCTTAACATTCACGTGAAACATCTATTTCAAAATGCTTCTGTTTTGTCCTCTGTTCTTGTTTTTCCCTACCTCCTCCTTGCCTCAGGATACTCAAAGGAGGGCTGTCTCAGGCACCAGGAGCGATGAATTACACTGCTTTCCTCCTCCTGGAGGATCTCTACTGCTACTCCCTCTCTTCTCACCCTCCCTGTATTCCAACCTTGCCCTGCTTCTTTCTTCCCTCTTCCTAATCTCACCCGAGATTACAGGCAGGAAGCTCCTCCTAAAGTTTAGGTGGAATCTCTTTTCCTGTATGTTATGGTGCTATAGTTTTTTCTGCATTTTTGGGCTATGAGGCCATGTTCTAGAAGAATTTTTTCCTGACATTTTGCCAGCAGCTGTGACTGGCATCTTCAGAGAATGCTGGCGTGGAAGAGAGTGGGGTAAATATACTGTTGGTTGAGGGGAAGCAATTTCCATGTTAATCTGTGTATTGTTCTGTTGTTTAATGGCAAGGCCTCAGGGTGTCTATTTAATTAATGATCCATTGTCTGTTGGGAAACCTCCTTACCCTGGGTGGTTTTCATTTGCATGAGTTGAGTCTTGATTTTGGTGTTTTTCAGGACTGGTAGTCAAACCTTGTTTATTTTGACCCAGTCTACAGTGTCTCTTGTGTTCCTTGATTCGTGTTTGAACACTATGTTTGGTGGTCCCTATGTAGATTTGTCTGCAGCTGCACAGTATGCAGTAAACTCCTGCAGCCATGAGAGGGTCTCTCCTGTCCTTCGCTGAGAGCAGCATTTGCTGGATTTTCTTGGTCAGTTTGTAGACCATTTGAAGATTGTGTTTCCTCACCCCTTTCCCTATTCTGTCTGTGACTCTTTTGATGTATGGTAAAAGTACCTTCACTTTGGGTGGGTGGTTGTCTTCACTCCTATGGATTTTTCTGGGTCTGGCAGCCCTTCTGGTGTCTGAGCAGGAGTAACCATTAGCCTGTCTAGGTGCTTCAATTTATCTTCCAGGAAGTGGGGTTCACAGATCCTTTTGGCCTTGTCTACCAATGTTTTTATTGTGTGTTTTTTTTTTTTTTGTCCTGGGTGATGTTTGGAGTTCTTGTGTAGGTATCTGTC
>NW_024813586.1:0-2466 GCF_019175285.1 Sceloporus undulatus
GGTATCTTTATCTATCCTGTCCTGCATTTCCCCTACTGTATCATCTGCTCTATTTTCCCCAGGGTGAGCACTTCTTTCCAGAGAAGACAGATGCAAGGAACGTGTTGAGTAATTCTGCCTTTTCTCTGTTCACTTTTAGCTTTTCGCCATGTTCTCCAAACAGTAGTCCTATCAGTTCCCTGTTTTCCCTTTGCTACAGGCATAGGACTTTATCATATGGTGTTTATCCCATGCAGAAATGTGATTTAAATCAGGAAAATTCTGCAAAAGTGGGATCTTTTTCATATAACGTTGGAGGGCATCCTGCACAAAAAATGGACAAACTCCACAACAGCGCAATCATTTTCAGACAACGTCGGGGGCATTGACATTAACCCACACAGAAAATTGACAAAATTGGCTGCTTTTTACTAACAGGATTTTCCCACAAGTAAAAAACAGCCGATTTTGTCTACTTCCTGTGCGGGTTAATGCTCAATGCCCCTGATGTGTCTGAAAACGATCCTGGGGTTTTTTTCCAGGATTTAAATCCCATTTCTGCACAGGATTTGGGCACTTTGCCTCCCATGTTATAAACTCCATAACAAAAAAAAAATATGCCTTTTTATTGTTTTTAACCTCTCTAGCAAACTTGAGCTCATTTCATACGTTAGCTTTTCTGACTTTCTCCCTACATGAGCTGACCATTTGTTTGAATTCTTCTTTGTTGATTTTCCCCCTTTTCCATGTTTCATCAGATCCCCTTGTTGCTGCTTCCACTTTCAGGACAATGAAACTGTCTGTCAGGCAAGTGAGGAATATGATAGACCTTAAATTTCTGCCAGTTTGTCTTCCAATAAATATTGGTATAATTGAAACCCACCATTACTATTAAATCTCTTCTTTCTGAATGTGTGGTCACCTGTTCCAGGAAGACATCATCTAAGCCCTCAGTTTTGCTTTGAGTCTGTAGTAGACCCACCACCACCACATCCCTGTTGTTTTCCTCTTCTCCTTAATTTTTACCCAGGTGCTCTCTACTTGGCATCCAGGAGTGAAATCATGGATCTTTTCACAGGTGTGCACTTTCTTAATGTATAATGCTTTTCCACCTCCCTTCCTGTTTGGTCTATTTCTCTGAAGTAGGTTATATACCTCTATTACCACATTCCAGTCATGAAACTCGTCCCACCAGGATTCAGTGATGCCTATTATATTTGTTATGCTGTGCTAAAATAGCAAGTTCATTATTTCCCATGCTCTGTGTATTAGTAGAAAGACATCAAAGACCAGGGGCCATTTCCCTGTCTGACTTTTAAAGGGTTTTTCCTCCCACTGCTGGGTTCTTGTGCTATTTGCCTTATTTTCTGTATAACATTTGGGCTATTATCTCCAGTATTTGATGAACTCCTGCCCTCAAGAATACTGTCTTCCTCCCTCACATAATTCTATTTAAAATCAATAAAGGGAGATGCAAAATTGTTCACTAATGTTTTGCCAAATGGTTATAATCTGTGAGCTGACCTGTGAACTAACCTAAGTGACTTCTCCATATCGCAGTGCTATTAAGGCATGATCTTTCAAGTTTAGTTCTGTTTCTTCAACAAACCTCACATTAACTAATGTGTTCCATGCAAGTAATACCCTTGCAGAGAATTGACAGCTATCAGGGAAGGAACATCAGATCCACCAATCTTTTCAAATATTTTGTTGAGGCAAGGAATGATTCTGTCTTCATTTCCCACTCACAAACCAAACAAGGGGAATATGCATTCTATCTTGAGTGTCAGTAATGAAGCATAAGATGTATCCTAAACAGCATCAGCAATTACTTCTAAAACTGTTGACACATCTGGGGCTCATTCCCACTTACACTTTAAACCAGTTTGCAATTCGCTTTCGCTCCATGTTGGTAATTGATTCCAAAAGATCTGTCGTTCTCACTACGAAACCTGATCTTTTCATTTTCACCATGTAATCACTTCTTTTTTGGCACAATTGTCATCCCCTCTAGTTTGCGCCACTTCAAAATGCATGTCAATCATCAGAGACATAAGCAGCAGCCCAGGCTCTGGGTGGGGGGACAGTGTTGGCAGGCACTGGGCCTCTTGACAAGCCGGGGGGGCAGAGGAGGAGTAGGAATAGAAGGAGGAGGGCACTGCATGGTAGGAGGAGAAGGAAGAGGAAGGGGCAGTGCAGCACGAGGGGGAGGAAGAGGAAGGTGAGGCAGGAGGAGGAAAAGGAGGAAGAGGATGAGGAAGGAGCGGGGTGGCACAGTCCAAGGAGAAGGAAGTGGAGGAAGAAGAAGGCACAAGGCATGGCGCATTCAACTGGTTTTTTTAAAAAAATAAATAGATCGAAGAATCAATGTATTAATTTAGCAACTACTTGGCTTTGCAAGTAGTTGCAAAATCAGTGAATCAAAACATGCACCCATAGGTCACACCAGAAGCAAAAAGGGAGCACAGGGGTAGGGGTGTGTGTGTG
>NW_024813587.1:0-2466 GCF_019175285.1 Sceloporus undulatus
TCCTTTCTTCCAGTGAAATATTTGTGCATTGTACCATTGTTAGCAAACTGTATGGTACAAATGTCTTTCTTCTTCAGCTCTGCTTCAGCAATTCATTCCTTTCCCTTTTCATTTTTGATTTTACGTGTTCCTCTGTCTCATCCCCAGCAACTCTTGGTACCATTCTTCTTCTCCCTCATTCCTTCGTTCCTTTTTCTCTCTTTGGACTAATCCAGACTGGTGATTTGTGTCAATGTATAATGCACCATATAAAGTTGGTTCTTGACCTGTCTTGTTGCTTCCCCATCTCATTGTCTCTTTGACTTTAAAAAAGGAGAGAAATCAATAGAATGGCAGCACATTTTGGTAGGTTTCAGAGCATCAAATGGCACATCCAGACTGATTGAAATGTCTCAGATTTTGTTCCTTTTCTTTCTAAATTTATACTGAGTTTGAATAAACTGACCGGGGGGGAGGGGGGGCTGATAATTAAAAAGTCTCTAATTGCACCAGGAGCTGACAGAAAGCATTTTGAGTTAAATAAAACATGTATGGATATTCAAGTTCAAATTGGAAAGAAGAGAAACAAAATCTAGGACTTTCTGGATTTTTAAAATCAGTCTGTATGTTCCCTTAGTTATTACATTTAATGTGGGTGTCTTTAATTGAACCCCCTCAAATCCAAGGGTGTTTTTTTATACATTGTTGCAGTCCTTCTGTTTCCTCCCCAATGATTTCCTTCTCTTTCTTTTCCCATCTTTTTCTTCCACTCACCCTTGTCCTCCTTCTACTTATTCTAAATACACTCATAGTCTTTTGTCTTCCCTTCTCTATCACACGGGAGGAATTTCTCTTAATTTCAAATGAAAAGAAAGTGGGGCCAGAACACATTCACGTGAATTTGCTAGTTCAGTGAATTTACATGAATTCGAATTGTGTCTGAACTGACTCCCCATTGCCCCAAAATAGCTTGCCATTGCCTGAAATTGCGTGTGGTAGTCTATCACGCAATAACGTGAAACCCCATGATTACATTCGGACTAACTTCCCATTGCCCAAAATTGCATGTGACAGTTTATCACGTAATAACGTTAAACGCCATGATTGCATTTGGATTGCCATTGGATTATACTTCCAGTTTCCTTTGTCTGATAAACTCCCTTGTCTCTCCAGCCTTTTCTCCTTTGCCTCCCTCTCCAGAAACTTTGAAACGATTACTATATTCCTTGAAACAATTACAAGTTCAGTCTCCTTATCCAGAATTCCGAAATCTGAAATACTAAAACAAACAAAAAAACTTAAACATTTTTTGTTTGTGTATGATATAATGAAATCTTTGCTTTCTGGTGGTTTAATATATGCAAACTTGGTTTTATGCTTTGCTTTGTAATCCACCTTGATTCTATAAGGAAAAGGCAGACTATAAATAAATCACATTATTATTATTGTTATTGTTATTATGCATGAAATTATTTTTCAAAATAAATGCTGACATTCTCACATCTGAGACATTAATCTGCAGCCTCTAGTTTTTTGCAATGCAGATTCAGGTAACTGCTGAAACTGCATGTCTAATATCGACCAAACTATACGTCATGTTCCCTGTTCCAAAGCACAGGCAGCAATTCAGGGCTGAATCATTATTGTTCAGAAACAGGGATTTGGTTCAACTGTGTAGTAGCTTATACCATAAAAAGGTACTTCATTTGGGGGATGTATATGCCAATACATGGTATCCCAAAATCCAAAATAAACCAAAATTCAAAACAATTCAAAAGCGCAGGACAGACTGTACAAAAATGATGGTCTCCTGGCACATAGTTTTGGTCCGCAGGGAAGCCGCAGCTTCCAGAACGTGAGACACTATGCGTCTGGCACATAACAATGGCGGTGCCCATCTGTACATGGCACCACCATTTTGACACCCTCATCATGTGCGAGGTGCGTCTAGAAGCACCGCCCCTCACACATAATGAGGGCTTCCTATCCCGTCCATCTGGGCTGGGCCCAAATCCAAAACACTATGTCTTAAGCATTTCAGATAAGGGACACTCCCCCCCCTCACTTCTGCACATGATCACAGAGACACAGGGACAATGCTACAAAGACCATGTTCCCACCCACATCCGTATGGCCCAAGTATCATCACAGTGATGCCATTCACATCTGTACCAGGAGCTAACCGATATCAACGATGCCATGGCAGCTGTGTGGCCGGCACTGTCACTAGCCCTGCAATCTATGGGCAAAGTGGTCAGTGATCCACTACTCCATTATGCCCAACACAGAGAAATGCTGACGGTGCACAGAGTTAATGATGCACAGGTGTACAGGAGCAAGGAGAAAATGGCACTGAAATTTGAGTGGGAGTCCATCTAGGAATCGAAAGTCAAATGTATCATTTTCCACTGATGTAACATCCAGTAGGTGAACTTTCTGTATTGTTTTATTCACACTGTGCATGGTCTTCCTCTCATTATATAGTCA
>NW_024813588.1:0-2466 GCF_019175285.1 Sceloporus undulatus
TTTCATTTATTACAATTCAGCCTTATAAAATAATATATATTTAAATACTAATGTTGAACCAGAAAAATCACAGGATAGGATATAAACAGCAAAACACTTCAAGCATACCTCCAAAGAAAGGGTGTTCCACACATGAGACACACCACAGCCGAGAAGACCTTCCTACATCTCCAATTAATCTATGTTTCTCACTGGGACACACAGAGGAGGATCCCAACAGTTTTTAACACTTGGGCAGATGTATAGAGGGCTTTCAATGTCAACAGCACCTTGCATTTAGATCAGAAGCATATAAGCAGTATATTTCCTGTAGAACTGATGTTATGTGCCTTTTGTAAAATGTTCCTATGAAAATTTGTTGTTGTTGTGTGACTTCAAGTCATTTCTGACTTATGGTGACCTTAAGGTAACCCTATAATGGGAGTTTCTGGGGCTGGGGCTGGGGTTGTTTGAGTCACCCAAGGTCACCCAGTGGCTTTCCATGGCTGAGTGGGAATTCGAACCTTGGTCTCCAGGGTCATAATCTAACGTTCAAACCACTACACCCCACTGGCTCTCATGAATAAGCTAGCCACTGCATATCACACTAGCTGTACCTACCACATCATTTCCAAGGGCAGGCTCATGTACAACATGTTTGGAATAGTCTTTAAAAAGAAGCTACTAGTGTAAGAACTTCTGTGGCCAGGATATTCCAGACATAGGGATAAATCTAAGAGTACTCCCAGACTACAAAAATGCTCCTTCAGGTGGAGTGCAACCCCATTTAAGTACTTCTCCATTCACTCAGTTGCTAACTCAGTACAGCACCAAGCCACCAGTTCAGCTCATGCACAACTTCATCTGGACCTGAGGACAAGGAGAAATTATGCAGAGTTAGTTGTGATCAGTATATTATAGTGTCCAACTACAATATCCCTGTTAATTTCATGCAGTGGCTGCAGGATAAATAAAATGGCACCCTGTGACACCTTGCTGTTTAATGGTTGTGGCTTGAAAATACTGCCCAGACACTACCATAACTGGCATCATCACCAGGAATGGGTGACAACATGTGTATTGAGTCAGAGAGACATTATATGTTTTGAAAAAGTAAAGGTTGTACAATGCAGTCATATATCCATGGTTTGCACGCTTCTCCCACTAAATATTACTCAGTTTAGCATTTCATCTGAAGTGTGTTTTATCTTAATACCTGGAGGGTACAACTTCTCCCTCCATAACTGTCTTCTTTCGACCGGTGAGGGAGTTCACCAGGCAGTTCCAACTCCATCAGGGCCAGCCTGGAAGAAGGAAGAGCCCTCCCTCCAATCCATCTGCCTTGGTCCAGGCCTCAGAGGGAGAGAAGAACCACTGGACCTCATCCCCTTTCCCTCCACCATTCCCTTCTCCTTTTGTTTCGTGTCTTTTAGATTGTAAGCCTGAGGGCAGGGAACTGTCTGATTAAAAATAATAATTGTAAGCCACCCTGAGAGCCATTAGGGCTGAAGGGCGGGATATAAATACCTAAATAAATAAATAAACTTACTTGTATTTTGTAAACAAACTGGGTTTTTTTCTGTATGGTTCTCTAGTGCATGGTTATTTGGAGAGTGGTCCTTATGACTATCATCTCATTTCTCCAGTTTTCCCATTTTAAACTTTAATGATCCTTTTAACTGAGAAATTCCAGATCACATATGTCCAACCTACATTTTAAGAAGAGGAGGTGAAGAAAACAACAGTCTAGGCAATTCCTATGTAATAAGAGACACATTCAAAAGAAGAGGGGTTCTGTTAAATTTTTCAAATATAAGTAGTTTAGAAAAATGAGTCAATGATATCTAGGGGTTAATGTGTCCAAATTAGTGGTTTTTCTTTTGAGAAAGAGTGAAATAATAATAATAATAATAATAATAATAATAATAATAATAAGTAGTAGTAGTAGTAATAGTAGTAGTAGTGTGGGAATCCACACAGAAATAATCCCTGACACATGGCTATCCAACATCTGTTTAAAATCCTCCAGTGATGGAGAGTCACCACAATTCCACTGTTGAACAGCTCTTAATGTCAGCATGTTCTTTTGAATCTTTGGCTGGAATCCCCTTTCTTGCAGTTTGATTCAACTTGTTTGGGTTCTAGCTCACTCTATGTTGCACTCAACAGCCCTTCAGATATTTGAAGATGTCTGTCCTATCACTTTTCAACCTTCTCTTCACCAGGCTAAACAAATCCAACTCTTTTAAATGTTCTTCACAGGGCTTGGTTGGCAGTTCATTTACCATTGCTCTCTCCTTCCTTTGGACACATTCCAGCTTGCCAATATCCTTCTTAACTTCTGGTGTCCAGAAGCAGATACAGTATTCCAAGTGAGATGTGCTCAAAACAGATCACAGTGATACAATTGCAGTACTTCCCTTATCTGGACACTACTTCCGTTGAAGCTGCCTAGGAATGTATTAGCTGTCTGGAGGTGGGTGTTTT
>NW_024813589.1:0-2466 GCF_019175285.1 Sceloporus undulatus
TCAAGACCAGCAAAAGGGCCCAAGCTCAACTCAGGCTTGCATCCTTCTGAGGTCGCTAAAATGAGTACCCAGACTGTTGGGGGCAAATTAGCTTACTTGCTAATTAACTTACTTGCTGTTCACCGCTATGATCTTTGGAATAGCGGTATATAAATAAAACAAATTATTATTATTATTATTATTATTATTATTATTATTATTATTATTATTATCTGCTTCTATACTTAGTAGAGACAAAACATCCAGTCTGCCTTGTTGCATAGTTGCCTTTTTTTGTGGAACCTGGTTCAGCTGCACCATTTGCAGTTTGGCACCATACAGTCCATGGTAAATCCAGCTATGGAAATTTTTGTGATGCCCCCTTCCAGCCCTGCACATATAGCACAACCAGTGGCAAAAAGGAAACCCTCACAACCACAATTGTACATGTGAAAGCATACCCCCTTCAGATATTCACACTGCATACATGAATGCAATGTGCCCTGGTGGTGCAGTGGTTAAATGCCTGTACTGCAGCCATTCACTCAAAACCACAAGGTTGCGAGTTCAAGACCAGCAAAAGGGCCCAAGATGGACTCAGGCTTGCATCCTTCCGAGGTCGCTAAAATTAGTACCCAGACTGTTGGGGGCAAATTAGCTTACTTGCTAATTAGGTTACTTGCTGTTCACCACTATGATCTTTGGAATAGCGGTATATAAATAAAACAAATTATTATTATTATTATTATTATTATTATTATTATTATTATTATTATTCCAGGGAATGGCCCAAGTTCCCATGCAGTGGTGGCTGCTGGGTACATTGTGAATGAGAGAGAGAAAATACTGTGGACTTTACTTCAAGTTTCAAAAGAACTCTTTAAAGTGCTAAACCTATTTGAAAATAGAATTCATTATCTTGACTGACTTCTTTAAAGGTTGGACTGAAACTTGAAGCATATCCATTCCCCCACTTACACTGGACCCACCAGCTACCACTGTTACTATGGGAAAAAGCAAAGGCAAGGATAGTCAGTGCTGTATTTCCTACTCACCTGAAGAGAGACTCCTGTTACTCATACTTCTTAGAGCACATTAAACATGAGTGATGAAAAAAATGGCTCCATTAATCACTATTACTCATGATAGCTCCATATATATCATGGAGATATGGATCACCAAAACTCATTGGACTGCAACTTCCACCATCTTTTGCCTTTAGCTATGGCTCACTAGAGATTATATGCACTTCACTACAACAGCATCTGGAGATGCATTGGTGTATGGTGGTTCCAATGTCAGTGGGGCATGAATCCTCTGCAGGTTTTGGACAAAGTTAAAGGAATATATTTTGAGAATAAGATTCAGGACACTGAATAATTGCTTTAAAGCCTGGAATTAAACATGAAATGGATTCACTACCCAATTGACATGGGATTCACCAACCACCTCTCGGGAATGTTTCCCAATTTTAATGCACATGCATATGGAGACATGAAACATATACAGGTAAAAGCATTCAGCTAGGCACCCTGCCAGTACAAATCTGATGACATTTGATTGGCAGCTGCCAGAAAAAGACATTTGCACTAGTTGCATTTTGGTCTGATCCAGCAAAGCAATTCTCATCTTTTTAATGCAGGTAATACCTGAGCCATGAATATTGGTTATGCTTTCCTCTGGGTGATGGATAGACTGGAGAAACTGTGGCTGTATTACCATATTATTTACATATTCCATGATATTAGTGTTGGAGTTATGCAGAATATTAACCTTGGGGGGAAAAAAGAAAAGGCAGATTAATATTACAGATGATTTGACATTCTGAAGAAACCTGCATGTGAAATTCTAGTACAAAAGTTCACATCATGGCTGTTTCATCATTTCACTTCTTCTGGGTAAAGACAATTGGAAAAATCTTGAAACAGAAATTCAGTCAGATATATCACTGGGGAGGGTGTGTGTGGGGAATGCAGCCTGCACCGGGTGACACCCTGGGGGGTATGTAACTGGTGGTGTAGTACACCCTTTGAAACTGGCACAGCTACTAGGTGAGTAAGAAAGCATATCACCTCCAATTCTCTCATGCCCAATAGCTATGCCAGACCCTGAATGGGATGTTGGGAGACCACAACAGCACCACACTCAGCAGCAACTGCTCCTGGGGGGGGGGATAACTTCTGTTCACAGTCTGGCATGGCTGCTGAGTGAACAGCTATGCCAGTCTGTGAACAGACCCTCTGAAGGCCACATAATCACAGACACACACCAAGCAGCTTTTTATCCAGAATCTGTTGTGCTGCTCATCCAGCAGCTGGTAGACTGTGAGTGAGCCACACTGCTCATCCAGCGGCTGTACCAGAAAATAAGCTTTCCCTGTTTTCAATGTGAGCCCTGGTGGTGCAGTGTACTGTACTGCAGCCACTCACTCAAAACCATAATAATAATAATAATAATAATAATAATAATAATAATAATAATAATAAT
>NW_024813590.1:0-2465 GCF_019175285.1 Sceloporus undulatus
AATAAAATGCTACATCCTGAATTTACTTTATCTAAATATACTTTAATTTATCTAAATATATACTCTTATGCTCTTGCCTAAATTTGTCTCATTTTGGGTTGTACCATTTGTTCCAATGGACAAAATTTCATACTCATTTGATATGTGTATTATGCATTTAACTATGTGTATTATTAATATATTAATAATTTTATTGAGTGATGGAATTCAGGGACATAACTTGAATTATTCTGGCATATCATAGGTGCAAAATATGTTGTAGCATAAACTTTCATAGACTTGGTCTACTTCTTCAGTTATATGGAGTGATGCATTGGGTGATGTTAGGTTTTTTCAAAATGAAAAATTCTGTATCTCTGTACAGTAAAACACAACAATATTGATCTTAAATTCTTCTTCTTTTCTTCCTTCCTTCCTTCCTTCTAAAATCATTAATTCTATTATATTCCATCTCACCCTCACTCCCTTTCCTGCTGCCATGCTGTCAGTTACTATGGTCATATACAGGCCCAGATCTTTAAAAACATATCTTAATACTAGAATCTAGGACAGGTGACTTATTCAGACACAGGGCATGCTCTCCATTGCTATATAGAAAGTCCTCCCCAACTGGTTGCATTTCCACTTGGTTCAGCAAATGTCTGAATTTTCACAAAAGAGATAAAACCTCCGGGAAGGCTTGCTGGCAATAAACTGCTGGCCAGGTAGTAAGGCCTGATCAGATGATCATTGAATGAACCTTACTTGGAGAATACATGTGGGAGGAAGAATCATTTCAGATCTCTGTCCTGATTTTTATGGGTGATATTCAATGAAACTGTTCAGTTTTCAGTACTTTCAGGTTGGACTGAACTCATTGGGGTGTACTTTGGGTATACATTATAAGTTTGTATGGCCACAGTATCATAGGCAGCCATATCAAGTTAATATGCACATTAGGCTCTTCTAAGGGTGCATTTACCCTGTTGAAATAATGCAGTTTGACACCACTTTGACTGCCATAGCATTTATAGTTTTGTGAGGCACCAGCACTTTGGCAAAGAAGGCTAAAGATAGTGTAAAACTACAAATACCAGGATTTGTGGTGTCAAACTATTCCTACAGTCTAGATACACCCCAGGATAGTGACTGAGTTGTATTTAAACAGTAATGTTTGGAACTGTGTTTTCATTTATTTTCAAGTTTCCAATAATTTTGTATTGTTTTTTTCTGGCAGTATATTTTATGCTAAAAACATGACCTTTCCTCTCCCATTCTTCTCTTTCCCCTTCTAGCATTCTACAATTATGATGCCAGAGGGCCAGATGAGCTGTCTCTGCAAATAGGAGACACTGTGCACATACTGGAAACTCATGAAGGCAAGTGGAACAAATGTTTTGTTCATAGTTATTTTTCTCCTAGTCATGATTTTGACCATTTGAGTTAACTTGTCTGTCTGTTTTACCAGATGAGTTCTATTCTGAGACCTAATGAAATATTGAAGCATTTATGTGGGCACACAATTAACAGTCACTACACATTAAATGAGCAGGCATGTGAGAATTGATGAATAACCTTTCTAAGATGCAAATTTCTCTTCCTTTATTTTCTTTTTCTGCAAAAACAAGATTGATGCCTATGTTGCTTAATTTGTATGGATCTCTTGTAGCATCTGTTGAGTGGTTAGAAAGGTGATAGATGTTCCTAGGATAATCTGAAATAACATACAGGGTCCTTTTTTATAAAAAGGTGTTGAAAACATAAAAGATATTTATCTTTCAAATAGCTTATGCTTTCATGCAAGATAGCAGAAAGTGTATCATACTTCTTCAGTGATTTTTTTTAAACCACTTATATCTGCATGTCCTTCATTGGGAAGTAGAACAATGTTTAATGTATTCATTTAATTTTGCATTAATAATGTATTTATTTCTCTTCTTCATCATAACTGAATGTCATTTGTGACAAACAGAACTCTTTATTTATTATTTATTGCCTCTATATCTCCCCCCCCCCCCCCAAATTCTAGGACTTTAGTGCAGCTTTAAAGATCCTGTCCTTCCCCATTTTACCTGCTCCAACCCTTCGGAGTAGGTAAAGCTGAGAAAGAAAGTGATTTGCTCAGTGTAGAAAATTGAAACCAGATAGATTCCCAGCTTTTAGATAGAATGCCTAACTCTTGGAAGAAGCAATGGTTTAGCATGTATCTGCACTGTAGAAATTTGCAATTTGACATCACTTTAAGTGCTGCAGCTCCATCCTAAGGAATCCTGGAATTGGTTGTTTTACAAGCTCTTTTCTACTAAAGTGTGCTGCTGTGCCACAAAACTATGGATACCATAATTCTCTAGGATGAAGTCATGGCAGTTAAAGTGGTATCAAAGTGCATTATTTCTACCCTGTAGATGCAACCTTAATCTTTCTCCCAGCTTTCACTCAGCATTGGTTGTTGGGGTTAATATGTATTCTATTTTTGCTTCAATAGT
>NW_024813591.1:0-2465 GCF_019175285.1 Sceloporus undulatus
AAATGGGGTGTGTTTGCCTCTCTCACCTTCTGCTGGTGCATATGAATAATCTCCGGTTCTAAGACGGAAACACAGTGAGCCTTAGTTTTGCAAAGTAACCTTTTATTGCACAATTTCAAGTGTGTTAAAAGGCTACATTGCAAAACCAAGGAATTCATGTCTTGCAGCTGTCTCAATTTGGCAGGGACAGTCTCCATTAAGCCCCTGTTGTCCCACTTTTTCTGCTGTTTTTAGACTGTTCCAGTTTCTCTCTCCTCCTTCCACTTTCCCTCTTTGTCTTTAGCTTTCTTTAGTTATTGCACTGCAGAAATAATCCAGTTTGACCCCACTTTAACTGCCCTGGCTCCATGCTGTGGAGTTCTGGCAACTGTTGTTTACTGTGGCCCCAGAGCTCTCCAACAGAGAAGGCTAAATGTCTCACAAAGCTACCATTCCCAGAATTTCTTAGTATTGAGCCAGGGCAGCTAAATGGGGTTGAACTGGATTATTTCTGCAGTATGGATGCAGCCTTTGTTCAAAGTGGAAAAGTAGATTATACAGTGGACCCTTGTTATAGGCTTGGGTTTGGTTCCAAGATCCCCCGTGTATAACAAAATCCGTGTATGCTCAAGTCCCATTAAATATAATGGCATAGCAAAATGGTGTCCCTTATAAAAAATGGAAAATCAAGGTTTGATATTTGAAATGTATACTTTTTTTGAATATGTTCAAAACATGTATGCTTGAATCCATGTATAAAAAAATCTGTGTATAAGAAGGGCTGCCTGTACTTGATTCAACACAGGGAGAGGAGGGGGGCACAGTCTTGCCCTTCCCAATAGGCTCAGACAGAAGCAATCTGCTGTAGCTGCTCCTAGTTTGTGTGTTCTTCCTCATTATAACTTGTGCCATCTTGACCACACTTTGGTGTTGCTTGGACACACATCCTGGTTTTCATCTGTTGGGTGGTATAAGAACAGTCTTAGTAGACCAAAGTACAAATATATTTTTATGCCTTCTTTTTGGAGCACTTGTGACTCTGAATCATTTTAGTGCTATTCTGTGGTAGAGCCCCTCACAGGGTTTTTAAAAAAACTTTCTGAATATTTGAAGACAGAAACTGGTTATTGATTGCCCCGTGTTTTTCCAACCTGGAATAGGTAAGCATGGTTATTATAAAGTAAACTAAGTTAAAGTCCAACTATTTGTGAAAAGAATGAGCCAGAAAAGGACACTTATATAAATGTTTACTTACTGAACTGCCACTGAATCAATAGGTCTACCACAGTTAGAATTTGCTATTGGATTAAGCCAGAGTTCCTTTCTGGTTGAAGACAATTACCCTTTTCTATATATTCTTTAGTTTTGTTCAGGTTGGCTGAAAACCAGAGTTCAACTTATATTATAACTGTAAAAGAGGCAAGGACCACAGCCATTTTGTAACACCACTGCACAAAAGCATATACAGTATTTATATCACGTTTGCATATGCATACTTTTACTATACATAAGTAATGTATTTTACATTTAATTATGACATAGTAGAGCCAAGACAGGTGCTTAATTGTTTTTGTAATCTATAATGTTCCCATTAAATGCTCCCTGCACATGCTTTTTGAGCAGTTTAGTAAAGCATTGTAGAAATAATCATTAACATCTGTATGACATTTAGGATATTCAAAGGAGAACCCATACAACTCAGTAGGCTGAGGTGGAGAAACTTTGGCCTGCGAGATGTAGGCCAAAACACCCATATACCATACCTAATATGGTGAGTGATAAGGGAGCGTGAAACATGCAAACAAAGGCATTTTTTTACAAAACCATCTGGCCAGTGTAATAAAGATTCTTAACCACATCAACTCTGAATGAATTATACTAATTCCTATACTCATTCTGTACAGTTATAGCAGTGTTGTTATTGTTTATTTTGTTGCATGCCTTCAAGTCATTTTTTACTTATGGTGACCCTAAGGCAAACTTTTCACAGGGTTTTCTTGGTAAGATTTGTTCAGAAGCGGTTTGCCATTGCCTTCCTCTGAAGCCAAGATAATGTGACATGCCCAAGGTTACCCAGGGAGTTTTCATGGCCAAGAAGGTATTCAAATCCTGTTCTCCAGAGTGGTAGTCCAATGCTCAAACCACCACACAATCCTGTAGTACAATTTTAATTGTCAAGGCTTAGTCCTATGCAATCCTGGGATTTGTAGTTTAGGGAGGTACACTGACTTTTCTGCTATCAAGCTCTGATGAGTCTGCATGGACTACAAGATCACAGCTGTCCAGCAGAGAACTCTCAGCTACTCAATGAACAATGAATCTTAGAATTCCATAATTATGGAATCCTGGAATGGAAATTAAACTGGAATCAAACAGCTGTAGCTGTGTGTGTAAATACACTGTAATAGGCATTGATCTCATTAGGCTGGATCCAATTTGTTTTCTAATGGCAGAAACATTTACTGAGTTGTTGTTGTTGTTGTTGT
>NW_024813592.1:0-2465 GCF_019175285.1 Sceloporus undulatus
GTTGCCTCAATCAGCCCTTGCTCTGGAGGAGGCTCATCCTCCTCCTCATCCTCCGAGAGCTGATCTTGGCTGGCCATGACAGGCGTGCAGCATCACTCTGGCATGGGGGTGGAGTCAGGGACGTGGCATGCAGTCATCACGCCCCCCACTCCACCCTGATGCCAATATTTACTGCCAATCTGTTGAGGCCGTTAGTCTATAGCTCTGGCCAGATGGAAAACTGGAGAGGACTCCTATACCTTTAACAGTTGTCTACAAGAGGGAATTCAGCAGGTGTAGCTTGTCATGCAACCATATAATAAGAAACACCTGTTGAATTTCTTCTTCTACACAACCATTAAAGGTACAGGAACCCTCTCCAATTTTGATTCCAACTAGGCAGCTTATAGGAAGGCTGTCTTTGCCTAGGAACTACCATTCCAATCATATGAAATAAACAAAGAAAGAAAAGATCTAGAAAACGTACTTGTGAACATTTGCACTGGAAGAGTTCCTCTTTCCTTGTTCCTTCTTGAAATTCCCTTATTTTCTGTTAATATTTGTTTCTGTTTGCCGTTTCTGCCTGCCTGCATTTTATGGATTTAAGGCAATCAAAGGTACTATGTTTACCCAAAGTCATTGTTTCTATTTCTCAGGAAAGTTATAAAATATAGGCCCTTCCTTCTTTAGCACTCACTGACTCTAGCCAAACAATGCTGGCATTGCCTTTTGTCAGCTATAAAGCACCATTCGTTGTCCATTGAATCCCTCACACACAGGAAAGACAAAACCAGTTTTACGTGAGCCATCAGATCCTGTGTGGTGCTGGAAAGAAAGGGCTCCAAGGTCCAGACAATGTTACACTGCTGAGCATTGCCAGGGGTGGCTTACATATCAGTGGGCCAATGAATTAATTCCATGATTTCATACGAAATTTCCAGGAGATATCCAAGATACTGACTCTGTTTGATTGATAGAGTCTGCCACCTTGGGTAGTTTCCTTAGTGTTATGTGTGAAACATACTTGGAGAAAAAATGTTCATACTTGGAGAAAAAATGTTGTTCTTGTGTGCCTTCAAATCATTTCTGACTTATGGCAACCTTAAGATAACCCTATCACAGGTTTTCTTGGCAAGATTTCTTCAGAAGGGATTTGTTTTTTCCTTCCTCTGAGGCTGAGAGAGTGTGACTTGTCCAATATCACTCAGTGGGTTTCCATGGCTGAGCAGAAATGAGCCCTTGTCTCCAGAGTTTTAGAGCCTTTTTGTATGACAAAAGTAAGTTGACATACAGGTGACAGAAAAGCAATTTTCTGTTTACCTCCCCTTGTGTCCTCAAAGTACTTCCATTCTATTCCCAAGGCATGCCTTTCAGACGCCATTTATTACAGACTCTGTCCGTAACAGGGTAAGGGGCGTCTAGAAGAGACGACCCTTTTTCAAACTGGGACGTCCTGAGGATGTCCGAAATGGCGGTTTGTAACCTGCCACTGTTTGGTGTCATCCAGCTTTCCTCTGTCTCATGGATGTCTCATGGATGTTGGCCATGTTGACTGAAATTGATGGTAGCTGTAGTTCTATAATTTGGAGGGTATTCTTTTTCCTCTCCTCTGCTGCAGCCATAAGGAGAGATTAATAATGCATACAGGGATCCAATAAAGATTGAATCTTGAGTACTGTGTCCCCTTTTATAAATCCACAGTTCTTGTTAGTTCCAACCCTCACATACATGTTGATAAATAACCAGGATATGAAAGTTTTTGAGAGTTCCTAGTAGATTCCCAAATGGCAGGAAAGGAACTGTCTTTCTTTCCTTTTTTAAAAAAACATCTCTGCTAATACTGGCTCAAAAGGCTGAAAGCAAATGCTCTGTTCAAATAAATAGGAGGGAGTAGAATAAATACAGGCAGTCGAACAGGGACGTAGCCAGGATTTTAGGAAGGGGGGGTCCAGACTAAGTGCCACCATTATAATGGGGCTTGGGTGTGGCAGGGCAGCAGCACACATCATTCATTTTTCTAATGGAAGGGGGGTCCAGCTATGTCCCTGAACAATGTAATGCTTATGTCAGAGTTATTATTATACAGAGCGCCTGCGCATACGCGGGCGCGCCATACGCAGCCTTGAGTATATGTGCTCAAGCCGCAGGGCATGCACGGGGCGGAAGGGGCGGCGCGTCCCATTCAATTGAATGGGCGTGTACGCCTGTTGCGCCCCGCGCGCTCCCATGCCGCTGCGCATGAGCCCCATTGTTTCCAATGGGGCTCGAGCATAGGAGGAAATCGCCTTACGCGTCGGGATCCGGAATGGATCCCCCACGTAAGGCAAGGACGGACTGTATATTAAAACGTAAAACTAACTTAGCCTCTCATTGACCAGTTGACAAACCAGTATATTTTATTACACTATAGATTTACACTTTTATTGTAATTGTGAGTACAGTAATAAAAGACTTCAAAAGATTAAAATATAATTCTTCCACTACAA
>NW_024813593.1:0-2465 GCF_019175285.1 Sceloporus undulatus
GCTCCTAAATTATGGAATGACCTCATGGAAGAGATCCAACACATCACCGCTTTTGACACCTTCAGAAAGGCCGTCAAGACGGATCTCTTCTGACAGGCCTTCCCTGACTGTCTGTCCCGGTCCCACTGATATGGATTGCCCAACGTCTGCCTCAATATGTCTCCCTCCAGTTTTTAAGTGATTTTATCTGTATTTTATAAGGTTGTTGCTTTTTTAATTATGTGGTTTCATTTTAAGAATGAGGATAAGGGGATTATGTATTTATCTATGTATGCATTTATGGTTTTTTTTAATTTATGTATCGTTGTTGTAACCCGCCTCGATCCAATGGAAGAGAGAGATAAAAATTAGTATTATTTTTATTATTATAATGTCGTTGTTGTTGTTATATTTTTCCCACACTTTGCATGCTGCCCATATGCAGCTCACAGATATGTTGGCAGTTTCGCAGTTCTAACCATTACTTACGCAGTTCCTAGAATCATAGAGTTTGGAAGAAACCCCCAAGGGACATGCAGACATACAGGAAGACACAATCCAAGCCCTCCCTGTAACAGATGGCCATCCAAACTCTGTTTGAAAGCCTCCGAAGAAGGAGACTCCAACACTCTCCGAGGGAGCATCTTCCCCTCTTGAACAGCTCTTACTCTCAGGAAGGTCCTCCTAATGTTGAGCTGGAATCTATTTTTTTGTAGTTTGAATCCATTGCTCTGTGTCCTATTTTTTGGAGCAGCAGAAAACAAACTTGCTCCTTCTTTAATATGATATTCTTTCAAATATTTAAATATGGCCATCATGTATCTTAACCTTTTCTTCTCCAGGCTAAAGATACCCAGTGCCCCAAGCAGCCTCTATTAGAACATAGTTTCCAGACCATTCACCATTTTAGTCGCCGGACACATGGCTCCAGTTCCTCAACATCCTTTTTGAATCGTGGCACCCAGAACTGGACACAGTATTCCAGGCGGGGCCTGACCAAAGCAGAATAGAGTGGCACTATTACTTCCCTTGATGTAGATACTAGACTCTTATTGACATAGCCTGGTTACGTGTTCCCAGCCAGTGCTGAACATTTTGTGATTGTCTTTAGGGTTCTTCCTGATTCATTGAGTCTGTGGAAACAGCCACTGCACCATGGCAGAACAGGAAAATAAGCAAATACATGGGAGGTACATGGCAAATTGTACAACATCTGCATTCCAAAGAAGCATGATGTAGTGCAGCCACTGCATAACTTTGCAACTGTAGATTTATGGTGCACATGTACAATGTAGGATATAAGTCCAAGCCATCTTTTATGTTTGAAGTAAGAATGCTAACGTTCATAGAAAAAATACACTGAGGTAGAAAGGTAAAAAGCCTGCTTAAATTCCATAAAGGTACCAGATCTTATCTGATCTTGGAAGCTTAGTAGGAGAAGGAACTGGCAAAACCACCTCTGAGTATACCTTGGCTGAGAAAACCCAATGAAATTCATGTGTCTGCCACTTAAAGGCACATACACACAGAGAGAGAAAGGTAAGGAAGATCTAGTTCCTACCAACTACTGAGGCTTCAGAAACTAGGAGCCCGCCCCATTCTTCTTGGGACAAAATCCTCTCCTCCTGGAGAACCAACAGAAACTCAAGAAGAGGCTAGAAAAACGGCATCAGCGATGCTAGCCATGTCAATCTAGGTCAGAAGGAAGGTCAACACAGCTTGCTTAGACAAAGGACAACCAAGCAATGTCATGATGTCTAACTCCTTATCAACTCCTAGCCATGTACACACCCCTCTTTAATGTAAGCAGAGTTCATCTCCTCCACCTTGGATGCACCTCGGACAATGTGACAAACACATTTCCACCTGTTGAATAAGAGCTTTAGAGTGACTGCTTCTCCAGCAGCCATACTTGGACCTTCTGTGTTGTTCTGGTGAATCAAAGAATCACAGAGTTGGAAGGGGTCCCATGGGCCTTCAGGTACCTACTCAATACAGGATCTCCAGCTAGAGCAGTGATCCCCAAACTCGTCCCGATATTCCTAGATCATTGGCCAAGATGGTTGAGGCTTCTGGGAGCTGAAGTTCAAAATTCCTGGAGGAGCAGAATCTGAACAAGAGCATCTCCAGCAGAGAGCCATCCAGCCTCTTTTTGAAGACTTCCAGAGAAGGAGACCCCACCACTTCTCAAGGCAACTGGTTCCATTCCCAAACCGTCTCACCTTCAAGAAGATCCTTCTAATGTTTAATCAAACTTCATCCTCCTGTAACTGAAATCCATTAAACCTGATTCTACCCTCGGAGACAGCATTCTGGCCATTGCTGGCACCAGCTGCAACCTTTTATTCCCACTCTCAAATGGGTTTCTTTTGAATTCTGAGACATATTGGAACAAAATAGTCTCCTTTCCTCCTTCCTCTCTCTCTCTTTAAATTGTTATACTGGAATCATGCATCTGTCAAGTACAGCGCTTTAACTCTAAAAAA
>NW_024813594.1:0-2465 GCF_019175285.1 Sceloporus undulatus
GGCCATACGCCTGCCCTATTCGCCCCCGGGTCCCGACTGACTCCCAAACCAGAGCTCCGTAGCCCTGGTACCACACCGTGCAGATCCTGGCCTATGTTGCCGCCCCAAAGTTGTGACAAAAAACCCAAACCCAAGCGGTGGGTGGGTGGGAGAAGGCTCAGCTCCTCCTCCCTTCCTGCTTGGCTCCTAACCATCCGGAGCCAAGCACCGACTGAGGGCGGGGGCTGGCAGCACGGCCTATATAGGCCTAAACCCCGCCCTCAGTACCACCTGACCAGGAGAACCAATCATCTGCCCTGGAGGACCGGAACTCCCGGTCACCGAGCCCAGCTTCCAGAGCGTCACGGGGCGGAAGGGCCTCCCTTTCGCCCCGCGCACCAATAGGGAGCTGGGGCAAGCCCCAGAGCACTCTGGGGCTTGTAGTCATTCGCTGCGTCTAGCGGCAAAGCGGTCAGCCCGCCGAGTCGGGCAACCACTTTTTGCTGTAGTAAGGAAAGGGTGATAGGCAAGAGGGATACTGAACTGTTGAATTTGCTTTACTGTTCAAATACAATATAACTTATGGCCATAACAGTTGAATATATATACAAGGAGCTGAGGACACTAAACTGTAAAATGGATCTTATTATCAAGAATCAGGAAGTGATAAGGGCTTGGAAGCACAATAACAGTGAGCTAGACTTGGTTAAAACCTCTCCTAAGAAGTCTACACTGTTGTTCTACAAAGTAGGAGAATCTACAAAACTGGTGTTAATCCCAAACAAAATTTGCTTGGAAGTATATAACTACAGAGGTATTGTGCCTCTATGGAATACTTTTCAGCTTGCTAAAAGGCACCTACATGTCCTTTTGAAGACAGAAGTGAAACATCTAGATTTCCTTACAGTGGAAACACTGCCCTCTAGTAGAGGCCAAACAAAAGTTATATTAAGCTTCCTTACAGGCTGTATACCTCTAAAGATCCAAGCTAAACATCCCCCGCTCCCTAAGTCGTTCCACATAGGACATGGTTTCCAGGCCCTTCACCATGTTAGTCACCCTTCTTTGGACATGCTCCAGTTTCTCAATGTCCGTTTTGAATTATGGTGCCCAGAAGTGGACACAATATTCCAGGTGGGGCCTGACCAAAGCAGAACTGAGTGACACTATTACTTCCCTTGATCTAGACACTACACTTCTATTGCAGCCTAAAATTGCGTTGGCCTTTTTAGCTATCGCATCACACTGTTGACTCATGTTCAACTTGTGCTCTAATTGGACTTCAAGATCCCTTTCACACATAGTCACATTCAGCCAGGTGTCACCCATTCTATATCTGTGCATTTCATTTTTCTGCCCTAAGTGCATACCTTACATTTCTCTGTGTTGAATTTCATTTTGTTAGCTTTGGCCCAGCTTTCTAGTCTATTCAGATCATTCTGAATCTTGATCCTATCCTCTGGGGTATTAGCTACTCCTCCTGTTTGATGATGCAGGTCATTAGCCCTGGGCTGGGACTGGTCAGTAGATGATGATCTGGCAGTCCTTGCCCAATCCTGGCCCAAAGAGCCTGTCCACTGCCATGCCAGCCCGGGGATTGACCCAGATCAGAACCAGGGATAGGAAACCACAGGATTGGCACATGGCAGAGCCTTCCCCATGGTGGTGCTCCAATTTTGAAATGTCTTCCCACCTGTAGCTAGTCTGTCTATCTATCTATCTATCTATCTATCTATCTATCTATCTATCTATCTATTCAGTTACAAACATTACTTATTTATTGGGGTTTTGGCATCTAGATAAGTCTCATTTGTTTACTTTGGCATTTATGAAAATCCAGTTGGACCTGCAAGCAATTTCACTGTTTTTCTTTTTAAATTTGCTGTCTCAGAAAAGTATTTACTATGTTTTATGAATGCTGTTTTTACCAGTTCTGGGATTTTTATGAACACATTGGCTAGAGATCTATGAAAGATAGGATAGACACACAAAAAAGATTTCTACCCTAAAGCCATTTACTCAGAAGAGAGCTAGCATAGTGTAGTGGTTTGAATGTTGGACTATGACTCTGAAGACTAGGGTTCAGATTCGTGCTTAGTCATGGAAACTCACTAGGTGACCATGGGCAAGTGACATTCTCTCAGCCTCAGATGAAGGCAAAGGGAACCTCCCTCTGAACAAATCTTGTCAAGATAACTCCGTTACAGGTTTGCCTCAGAGTTGCTATAAATAGAAAATGACTTGAAGGCACATAGCAATAAAGCAACTGTGATTTGAAGCCTGTTCTCAGTGATTTCAGGTTCACTGTGCCATTGAATGCCAGTTGCTGAGGAACAATGTCAGTACAAGACTGCAGGGGCAGGTAGGGGCTCTCATGTCAATGAACTGGTAAATTCACTCTGGGGTTCAATCTCAACTTTAAAGAAGTTATTCAAGGGTCTGAACCTGTTTTGAGGGTAGGGGGTCAGTACTCTTAATGTACTTTT
>NW_024813595.1:0-2465 GCF_019175285.1 Sceloporus undulatus
GGGGGCTAAGGGCAGCCAGGTGGTGGAGGTTGAGGGGAAGGAGGAAGTTAGGCCAGAGGTGGAGCCAGTGGAGGAAAGAGGAGGAGCTGGAAGGGCTATAAAAGGAGAAGGGCTGAGGCATGTGGGGAGGATGGATGGATGTGGAAGAGCTGGTTGGGCAAGGGAAAGAACAGGGTGCCTCTTCCAAGAAAGACCCATTGGCAAGGGCAGAGGCCTCGAGAGGAGGGGAGGTGGTGGACCCCTCGAGAGGAGGGAGCCTGGATTTTTGCTGACTCTGGGGAGTGGACAACCAGAGATCTTCAAGTCTTGGAGGATGATTGGTGGAGTCCAGAAGGGAAGCTTTGTGAGACGAGCCCTGCCTCAGTGGGACCTTGGGAAGGCTGACTTGAAGACAAGACTTTATGTTTTGAGTTATTATCTTCTGGACACAAAGCTATTTTCTTATTAAAGGTACCATTGTACCATACATGCCTGAGTAAGTTTGTTGTGCATGTGGGGAAAACCATTAGGGGAGGAGTCTGTTTCCTTGCAAGATGGAGCCCGCAATGCCAGCCCTGTCTACAGTGGATTATTCCTGTACACTCACGGATACAGGATTTGCTGTAGCTTCCTTACTTCTACCCAAAAGATGGATGCAGAGCAGAGACAAGTGTGAACTCTGGTGCCACAATGACTGGGGGGAGGGGTTAATAAGTAGCTACATAGATCTCTCTCTCTCACTCACACACACACACGACTGGAGACTCAAGGCTAGGCTCAGAGATCTGGCAACTCTAGTTCAAAGGGATCTGCCATCACCTTCCTCTAAAGCTGAGTGAATGTGAATTTTTCAAGGCTTTTCAGTGTGGGAATTGCTGTTGTAGTCAATATTTGGGGTTCAGCCCCTTTCAAGGGAAGTTAAATCTCTCAGATGGTTGGGCCTTTGTGTGTGCATACCTTCAAGTAGTTTCCAACTTATGCCAATCCTAAAATGAACCTATAACAGGGTTTTCAGGGTAAAGATTTATTCAGAGCAAGTTTGCCTTTGCCTCCCTTTGAGGCTGAGAATGTGTGACTCGTGCAAGGACACTCACTGGGTTTCCATGGCCAAGCTAAGATTCGAATGCTGGTCTCCCAGAGACCTACTCCAGTACTTAGACTATTACACAATGCTGGGTCCTTTGTTATCAGTGACTTGCAGTCGTTTTTCTTCTATGTCTTCAAACTGATTCCAACTTATGGTGACCTTATCATGGGGTTTTCTTGTCAAGATTTGTTCAGAGGGGGTTTGACTTTGCCTCCCTCTGAGGCTGAATACCTTACAGATGTGGATTGACCTTTTGCACCACTGCACAATGTCTGCATTCAGACCAGTCTAGCAACAAAAGATATGGCCGAGAGGATTGTAGGATTTTGTTCCCACTGTGAAGATCTAAAGAGTGGTATTTCAAGAAGCTGCCTCCTTCACAGGTTGAATGAATGAACAGACTTATTTCAGTCACAGAACAGAATATAAATAATCAATCAATCAGCAACATATTTGGACCGCACATGAAATTCGTTTGGTAAAAACCAATAAAACAATAATTAAAATGTACTGACAGTAACATTGTTCACTAAGATTGCTCAGCACTTATATCCTTTGGGTGCATTCACATTCACTTTTTGGTCCTGAGGAGATCCAGATTGCCATGCTGATGCAATACTGGATCAGTGTTCCCATTACATTTTGAGTTACCGAATCTCCCAACATAAACTGGAGGACATTTAGGAATTCCTCCTGGCTGAAAGGGAGGACATGTCCTGGAAAAGGAGGATGTCTGCTCACCCTGTTTCTGACTTATGGCAACGCTACCACAGGTTTTTCTTGGTTCAGAAGAAGGGAAAAGGAGGACCTTGCCTGGTCACTCTGAGCTGAGGGATGCAGCAACAAGAAGCTGCTGGGAGGGAGCCAAGAGGCAAAGGACTATCCCTGCTTACAAAACTCCTCCCTTCCTTTTTGGGAAGGATATTTTCAGAGTTCTCTGAATTGATTCAATAGAGCTCATACAGACAGGCCAAAATAAAGCTGCTTCGTGTCACTTTGGAAGTATGCTGTTTAAATAATGCATGTGTCCTAAGAGGCCAGAAGCCATTCTAAAGCCACACTCCAGTCCTAAGGACTGGACCACAGCTTTGGCGCAGCTTCTGGCTTCTTAAGATGTGTGTGTCATTTAAACAGCATACCTTGTCACCGCTTCCCTCAGCTCAAGGTGACCAGGCTCTATCTTCTGCATGATATCCCTTCAGATTTTTAAAAATGGCTACAGAGAAGTTATTTCTTCTCTAAGCTAAACATACTCATCTCCCTAGCCATTCCTTGGTTGGGGCCCCAAGGTCCTATAGGGTTGGTCTATTGAACCATTGGAGCTCTTCCAGTTTTCCTTCTTCAGGGATCAGTGAAAAGATCCAAGTTTTCCACTTCAACTCACCAACACTGTGAGCCA
>NW_024813596.1:0-2465 GCF_019175285.1 Sceloporus undulatus
CCTGGTGACTTTTAAAAGTTACTTTGTAGGGACAATTTTTGGTGGCAATTTGACAGGAATGGTTTATTCAAGTTTGATGCCATTCTTGTACCAATTCTTGCAAGGTGTTTTCCTTCCCCTGACAAGAAAAAGAAAGCCATCGGAAAGTATGAATGGCAAGGCAAGCAAGATAATTGTGTTTTTGGGTCAGAATGTGAAGAGTGATGGCACCAGGTTATTGCTCAGATGTCGAAACAAGTAATGGGAACAAACTCCCTTAAAGAAAAAGGAACTTTCCAGGCCCTGATGGATTGGTGGCTAGACTTCACATTCATCGGCCACGTGGAAAAGGAGAGTGTAGAAGGGTGGGGAAATACTGCAATTTCTTATCCTGCCAGATGGTCAGTCTTCCTACCCCAAAACTGACAACTTCCTGGACTTTCAGGTTGCATCTGCACTGCATAAATAATCCAGTTTGACACCACTTTAACTATCACGGCTATGTAACTCTGGGATTTGCAGTTTGCTGTGGCACCAGAGCTCTCTGACAGAGAAAGTGAAATGTCTTACGAAACTAGTATTCAGAATTCCATAGAAATGAGCCATAACAGTCAAAGTGATGTCAAACTGGATTATTGAAAAGTTTCAGGCATTCTCCCTCGGGACTTTGAGAAGAGCGGCAGCCTCAAGGCTAACAAGTTTTATTTGACACGAGTCTTTGCATGAAAGGCAGACAGATCATCTGCGAACAGCATTACGGAGGGGCACCGATGATGATGAAATGGAGCCTTCCAGCCCAAGCATGCCTTGAACTCAGGGCAGCCATCAACAGTTCTAGGAAGCTTAAAATGCAAATAAAACAGGCCAGAAACTAAGAAACTAAGAAACTTACTTTGCCACTTTTGGTGCAGAAGGCAATTAGGACTGCTATTTCATGCCATCCCTGGAAGCATGTCCTCTGGACCCAGAGACCCCTAGCTTTCTCCCTCTCTTGCCCCACTCCCTTTGCAACCATCAGTTGCCACAGACGGGCATCTGGATAAGCAAGACTTACTGTTGGAAGGTTCTGGGTGACGTTACGGCTGGACTCCATGCAGAAGATGAGTGGGAAGGAATAATCCATGTCCCGGAAATGGTCCATGAGGCAAGTCTGCCAGCAGAGAGAGAAGCAAGGGTTAGTCCAGGCATGAAGGCAGAGAGAGTGTGCCCCAGATATGGGGTTGTGGGTGGCCTAGAACTGGGCATGGAGAAGGCCTGGAGGAGGTGTTACTGGGCATGAGGAGGTGTGGATAGTTTGCACCCACATCTTTCTAAAAAGATCAGCCTGATTTGCAAGAATCAGCTACAATGCTGTTTCCATGGGCATCATCCCCCCACACTGCACTTACCTCTATCATGTTGCCCAGGCATTCATCTTGGCCATGTTGGCACTCAAACTGCCACCCAGAGGGTCCCCTTGTCTCCTGGTAAAGACAAGCAGAGGGCATGAAAATAAAAGAGTGGATGGGTGAGTGGGTTGCCCCCTTTCCTCCCTGTCCAAGGAATTGTGCCTTACCTGGGCATTCCCATAGGGCACCAGGGTGACGTTCATGATGGAGCGCAACATCAGCCATGTGGGGAAGAGTTGCATGACCATAAAGCCCCGACAACCTGAACAGAGGCTTTCATAGTAGAGGCTGATGGAAACTGGAGGGGCTGGCGGTGCAGCCTTGGGGGCAGAATTGGCACTCAGACTGGTACAGTGCTTCTCCACCTGCAAGAGAGAAATGGGTGGGCATTGACCAATGCAACCTCTTACCTGTGGACATGCTAAAGGGAAGGTGGCACTGGGAAGTTTTCCTGAAGAAGACGTAGACTTTGGGAGTGGTCCCTTGTGGGACAGCAACTCCCACCATCCCCCATTTTGCATAGACACTGTCATCTCACTGGCTGAGAGAGTTTGCAAACCGCTGCTTCCAGGCCTTTCTCTGCAGGAACCAACTGTCCTTCTTCTGAAAGCAAAAAGCACCCCTTGCCCCAAAGAAGCTGGCATGGCCTAGTGCCAATGCAGCAAATGAGACCTACAGCAGGCACCCAGGGGGGCCATGACTGGCGAAGGGCAAAGAAAAGTGAAATGACAACCCACCACCGCCACCTTCTCTCAAGTCCCCAAATGTCTAAAATTATGCCAGTTGCAAACAGGGTAGCACTGTTGGTGGAAGGTGGGCACAGGGTGCATGTGACAAAGGAAGGGAGTAAAAATACAACATGAAAATGATGCATTTTAAAAAGCCCAGCCGGCTTCCTTCATCTTCACAAAGGGAAGTGAAAGGAGCCTTTTGTGGGCATCTGGCCCAGCAGATGTGCTGAGGACTGCCTCCCCCACAATTCACCATTAAGAGGGGGATTCCAGGGGCCACTAGAGGAGGAAGGCCAGCAGGGAGGGGAAGGGACAAGTCTCAGAATCCCCCAGAAGTTGGGGCTCATGAGAGTTGTTGTATATCATG
>NW_024813597.1:0-2465 GCF_019175285.1 Sceloporus undulatus
ATACCAAAATCATGGGACCTCATGTCCCTTGTTTTTAATTGTTGTGTGCCATAATAATAATAATAATAATAATAATAATAATAAGTGTGCACAGCCATGTACACATGCCACCATTGAGGTGAATGGGGGCAGGACCATCCGTGGAAGCTCAGATCCATAATTGGCAAGCCCACAGCTGGGGTGGGCAGACTGTACTCTAGTTAGAACAAACCAAAAGAAGGAAGCCTTTGGTTCACCAATGAACATTTAACCCAGCTGCTACTGCTTCTATTTTAAGAGGAGTGCTGTTAATGCAGAATTTTATTTTGTCTCTGGGTGTTAGAAAATCTTGCACAACAGCATTGAATGTGGTATTAGAGGTTTCATGGGGTAAAGAGAATAGGCAAAAGGGGAAAAAAATCATTTTATGTCTTCCAGACATAGAGGATGACAGGGCTCATTGGAACACTGCTTGGTAGAATGGAAGGCAGTAGGAAAAAAGGTTTTTCACACTACAGGTAGATTGATTCAATCAAGGAAGCCAGGGTACTGAGCATGGAAGAACTGAGCAGGGCAGTGGATGACTAGAGATCTTGCAATTCTCTCATTTGTAGGGTCACTGTAAGTTTAAGTTGCCATGATGGTAAATAACAGCAACAAAATGTCTTCCATTAGTGGAGCCTTCCACTATATCAAAGCATGATTTATTACATTCTAGCATGACTTAGGTCTTTGGTTAAGCAGGGCTACAGGCATCTATCTCACCTTCACTTGGGTTTCCTAATGTCTAGAAGATAAAAATTTGAAGATGATCCAGTCCTTGCCATGCTGGCTCTCTTCGTAGAAGAAATATTTGTGGGGGACATTCAAAACACATCATGCCGCTGCCACCACCACCACCACCACCTGCACGATAAATAATACAGACATTGGCAAATTCTGGCCCTCCAGATCTTTTTGGAGTGCAATTCCATTGCCTTGGCAATGAAAACTGAAGTCCACAGAATGCTCACTCTTGTTCTAAATATTTGAACTTGTATATACATCATCAGTATTGACAGATTGTCCATATTGTAGGATCACACAATGGCTTATCACTTTGCTCTGGAATAATGCAGTAGTTCCTCATCTATATGTAGTCCCCACAGGCCTATCAAAAGCACACAAACGTAGAGGCTCAGCCAGGATTAATACCAGTGGATTTTCAGATCTGTTCCTGAATCCTCAGTAGCTCCTGACTTTCCAGAAAGTTCCTAAACCGTGGGTCTTTTACACTTGGCTCTTGTTGATTGACAATAGTTTAAAAACATCTGGTATGGAAGACAATCAATAGCCAGCTTTCCTTTATAAATACATATCTTCAAATAAAGGGACGTTTATTCTCTTGTTCAATGCACTCATTAATATTACAAGTACCTCTTCTAAAGATCTCACAAGACAAAAATGACTGGTCACCTAATAAGCTCCAAAAAATGGGCTTATCTAAAATCTTGAAAACCTGTTATGAAATCAGGGGACATAAAAAATGAAGACAGAAATTATATTTTGAACTACAAGATGGAAAGGATCAACTTCTCAGGATATAGCATTTATGTCTACAGCTAGGCCAGAATGGTTTAAATTCATTCTTGTTTTGGCAAGTGTGTTCTTAACTATGTTTGTTTTTATTTGAAGCCAACAATAAGCTGAATCAAAATTCAAACATCTTTGTGCAGTTTTAGCACTGCTTCCTCTAGGAAAAAAAGTCATGCTGGCAGGTGTACATCACACCACACAAAGGGTGAACACACTGTGCTAATATGATTAATTACTGTAATTTCCTATGACAGGAAACATACAGATTTTTAAATAATTATCAGAGGTGGGCCACATGAGAGAGAAAATCAAATATTCATTTTGCTTAATTATAGTATGCTGCAAAACATGTTTTATAAAAGCCTGTGACAAACCTGTGACTCAGAACAGTATACAGTATGTGGTTCCAGGAAGTTTTAACATAAATTTGCAGGCAACAGTGTTATCACTGTCTTGTCACTGTTCTTTCATTCACATGCTGGAACAGACCTGAAGATCAAAAGAGGTGAAGAAGAGCTAAAAAAATAAAGTCCCATGTAGCAAGTATTGTTAGAACAGAACATCAGTATGAAATAAAACAGCTCTCATATATAAAATTGGAGGAAATCTTGAACAGACGTGGATCAGAAGAAGACTAGGAATGGGAAAGACAGCCATAAAAGAATAAGATAAGATCATAAAGTGTAAAGATATACAACTGAGCACTATTATCAAAACCATTATATTCTTCCTCATCATGTACGGATCTGAGAGCTGGACACTGAATAAAGCTAACAGAAAGAAAATAAATTCATTTGAAAGGTGATGCTGGAGAAGTGTGCTGAGGATTCTGTGGATGGCCATGAATAAATAAAATAAATAAATAATAAAGTTTTTATTTATATCCCGCTCCTTCCCAAGATCAGGGCGGC
>NW_024813598.1:0-2465 GCF_019175285.1 Sceloporus undulatus
GGAAACCTTGCTGCTGGGAACCTGACCCTGGGACTGGCTTCAGGCTTACCTTCGAAGGATCTGGACAGTGGCTGCAGCCCTGGCTTGTCCCTGGGATCTCAGCCTCCACCTCAGACTCAGAGGACAGGCCTGGCTCCTGGCGGCAGGGCATGGCAAGCCCTCACCTGGAGCGCCACCTTCATTTCAAACCCCAAAGGGGGAAAGTTCCCAGAGACCTTCCCTGCAGAGTCTTGTAGGGCCAATTGGCTGTGAGGTTTGAGGTGCTTCTGGTGAGATGTAGTTGTAGGTCAACACATTTGGAAGGCACCCATTTGGAGAAGAGAGAGGGATGTGCGGCGGAGAATAGGAGCCGGAATCACCTGTTCCTCTGGATAGAACTGGATTGCAGCTCCCAGCATCTTCTTGCAAGCATGGCCAATGGTGAGGGAGAGTGAGAGTTGCAGTCCATCAACATCTGAAAATCTACCTGATTCCCATCCCTGTTGGAAAGGTTGGGTTGCTTTTAAGGAGTTTGTGGAGAGTGGCTTGCCCCCAAATTTGTTGGGCAATCAGCTCAGGACTGGCACCTCTGCCAGGATGATGTTCCTGCCACCCTCACGCTTGACCTCGCCTGAGCCAGGGAAGAGCTGCCACACTCAGAGGCATTCCTTGTATATTTGTGCAAATCATTAATCAAACATCCCTCTCTTCCACAGCCTTTTTGGGTCCAGCCGAGCTGCTGGACAAGCAGAAGAGGGCGAGGCTCACTTTCTCTTGCCAGACCCATAACCTCAGCACCCCTTCCCAGCAGTGCACTAGGTGACGCCCCCCGCACCCTCCTGGCACTGCCCTTGGCCATCTTTCTGGCCTGGGCCAGTCAGGCACTGGACCATCTCCTTTCCTGATCTCTCACACCAAGTTATAGTCCGTGCCCTGACTGAGGTTCTCTGGCCAGTGCTAGAGGAAATGTTTGCCTTTGCGTGGAATGGGAATCTCTGGCTTCAATAATCTTATTCAAGAAGAATATGCGAAGATTCTGAGGAAGTCAGTGAGCATGTGAAATAAAAGTACTGTCAGTCCTCGGTATACGCTGGGGTTTGGTTCCAGGACCCACGGTGGATGCCAGAACCCATGCATTCTCAAGTTACAGTGGACCCTTGTTATACGCTGGGGTTTGGTTCCAAGATCCCCTGTGTATTAAAAAATCTGTGTATGCTCAAGTGCCATTCAATACAATGACATAGCAAAATGGTGTCCCTTGTAAAAAATGGAAAATCAAGGTCTGATATTTGAAATTTATACTTTTTCTTAACATTTTCAAACTGTGTATCCTTGAATCTGCATATAAAATAATCCGTGTATAAGAAGGGCCGACTGTACCTTAAATACAAGGGCATACTAAAATAGTGTCCCTTAAGTAAAATAAAATAAAAGGAGTTACTTTTTGGAACTGATAAATTTTGAAAATATTTTCAAGGTCTGGATGCTTGAATCCATGGACAAACATCCGTGGAAATTAGCTGGGAAACAAAGCAGTCCCAGATTGCAAGCAGACCTCTAGAAATTCCCTTTGGCATCCCAGGGAGCCTCCAAAGCTGGTCCAGAAACAGTCTAATTTTATGTTATCTGAGCAGAAAGGCAGACTAGTCCATCTTCTGGGATTAAGCTGGAGCCATGTCTAGCCAGCAAGAAAGGTCTGAAAGAGAAACAGCATGGTGCCATGGACTGAGGGTACTAGGACCGGGAGACCAGGATTCGAATCCTCACTCAGCCTTGGAAATCCATGGGTGAGCTTGCATATATCACACTCTCTCCGCCTCAAAGGAAGACTCTTTTGAATAAATATGGACAAAAAAGAGACCCCCTACGACTAAGTATTATACAGTGGTTTGAGTATTGGCCTAGTACTCTGAGAAACCAAAGTTTACATCCCCACTCGGCCATAGAAACTCACTGGCTGCCCTTGGGCAAGTTACACTTTCTCAGTCTCAGAAGAAGGCAATGGTAGCAAGGTTTTTACCAGAGGACCTCAATGTGTGGGGTGGATTGTATGGGAGAAGGCGATTCTGTAAGTAAGATTATAACCAAGACCTTGTACTGTGCCCTGAAATTAATAGGCAGCCAATTAAGAGATTTTAATATAGGTGTGATATGGTCACATCTAGATCTTCCAGTGACCACTCTGGCAGCCATATTTTGGATTAGTTGAATTTTCCAGACTTGGTACAAGGGTAGCTTAGGTAGAGCGCATTACAGAAGTCAAGACATGAGGTTACAAGAGCATGCATGATAGTTTTCGGGTCTACAGGATCCTGGAAGGAGCGCAGTTGGCATATCAACCAAAACTGATAACAGGTACTCTTGGCCATTGAATCTATCTGACTTGAGATCTGGAGCAACGGATTCAGGAGCACCCCCAAACTGCAAACACAGTCTTTTAGGGGAAGTGTGACCCCATTCAGGACCGGTTGACAAACCTCCATACC
>NW_024813599.1:0-476 GCF_019175285.1 Sceloporus undulatus
GCATTGTGGGAAATGTTTTTCTTCAAAGTCAGACCTAGTGAGACATCTGAGAATCCACACAAGAGAGAAGCCACACAAATCCCAGTAGTGAATTAACATTATTTTTCTCAATAATGAATACAAAAAATATATTTTCAATCCAGTGGTGCTAAGAAAAGGCCTTTGTGTTTTTGTTTGTAGGCTTTGTGTGTCGAGCGGGGCCTTTACAGGAACACCTGGGGGAAGCCTGGGAGGAGCTCGCCGGTGAGAGGGGCGAGTATAAAGCCGGGGAACCGGACCCTCCCGACACGCCCCTCTTTGCCTCCTCCCCGCCGGACTTTTGCCCCCTGCCAGCGTCGCGCTCTCTGCCGGGCGGCCTCCTCCCGGGGTGTCGGAGGTGCGCATCTGCGCACCGCCCCGGGAGTGCCGCCCACTGACTGGAAAGGGGATCGCTGCGGGACTCTGCTAGCTGGCCTTGGCGTTTTGCGGCAGCTGGA
>NW_024813599.1:576-2465 GCF_019175285.1 Sceloporus undulatus
CTCCCGGGGTGTCGGAGGTGCGCATCTGCGCACCGCCCCGGGAGTGCCGCCCACGGACTGAAGGGGCACAGCTGCGCAACTGCGCAATTGTGCAGTTCTTATTGGAATAGGGAGGCTTTGGACTAGCCCAGGAGCAGAGGATGCCTGCGGTGGCTAACCTCTGCTCCTTCAGTAGCCATAGAAGGGTGGGGGGAGGATAGGGCTGCGGGGGATGCCTGGGCCGGGGATAACATCATCGCGGGCGGAGCTCCAATTGAGGTTGTGCGGGGCAGGGGGAGATATGGCGGTGGGAGAAGGGACTTCCGTTCCAGGGGAAGGCATGATCGATGCATCATATCTATCTCGCCTTCCTGTCCCCCTCCCAACCTGAAGGACCTGAGGGTCACTCCAACCGTGCCACAAACCCTGTCGCTGCTCCTGTGCAATGCCAGGTCTGTCAACAACAAGACCCACATCCTCCAGGATCTACTGGAGGACTCTAAGTGTGACCTGGCTTGCATTACCGAGACCTGGCTGGGGCCTGAAGGGGATGCTGTGTGGGCTCAGGCCCTGCGTGCTGGGTTCTCGGTGAAGGACCAGCGCAGGTTAGGTGGGCGGGGGTGTGTGTGGCCTTGATACATAGGAACACCGTGTCCCTCACCAGGAACCACATCTGACAGACCTCCTATATCGAGTGTATTTACCTGACCCTAAAGGCTAGGGACAGTCTAGGGATTCTGTTAGTGTATCGGCCACCCCGTGCATTAGCCGACTCCCTTAATGAGCTGTCACAGCTGGTCGCTGAGCTGATGTTGGAGACGCCCAGGCTCCTTGTCCTGGGTGACTTCAACATCCCCCTCACGGTCAGCTATGCTCCATCCGGTGCGGCTCGGGAATTCATGGATACCATGGCGGCCATGGGCCTGTCCCAGCTGATACAGGGTCCTACGCATTGCGCGGGTAATACTCTCGATTTGGTCTTCTGTTCGGATGCGGAAAATCCGTGGGTGGAAATAACTAATGTTTCCCCCCTGCCATTGACGGATCATTTTCTGGTAGAGGTGAAAATCAAGGCTTCTACCCAGATCCCCCCCGGGAGTGGTGGACCTGTTAGGATGGTCCACCCTCGAAGGCTGATGGAACCTGAGAGGTTCCAAGAAGCCTTAGAGGGGCTCACGGTTGGAAATGACGGCGACTCTGTTGATGCCCTCACCGGTATTTGGAATACTGGTCTTTCTAGGGCTATACACAGTATCGCTCCCAAGCGCCCTCTCAGGCCTGCTTCTAAACGTAAGCCCTGGTATGCCTTGGACCATAGAACTCAGCCACACAACAGTTTAATTAACATTATGGCTTGTATGTGTGTGTGTGTGTGTGTGTGTATATATATATATATATATATATATATATATATATAAACCCCATCAATCCCAATCTAATATAAAAATACCAATAACTTTCTATGTTCCCCCTCCTTTTACAGAGACCGGTCTTTTAAACTCAAGCCTCTGTTAGAAGGATGATTCTCACTCATTCCAATCCTAGCAAACAATCACATTCTTTAGCCATGATCTCCCTACTTCTTTCTAGTATCTTCTATTATAGCACATATTAAAACATATTATTTTAACCCACCATAAATCCCATCTATCTTAACTCTAACCTAAATCTAAACCTATAACCTTTATGGCATGAATCCCAAATGAAAAAATGCATGAATAAAGGTATTCATGACATATTGTGATTTTAGGCTGGTGCTCCTTACCTGAATGAGACTGGCCCATTGTGACTTCAGACTGATGCTCCTTGCCTGCAGCAATGAGATGGGACCATTGTGACTTCAGGGTGGTGCTCTTTACCTGAAGGATTCAGACTGGCCCATTCATTGCATGTCAGAAACAGTGTATAAA
>NW_024813600.1:0-2465 GCF_019175285.1 Sceloporus undulatus
TTTTTTGGCTTAAAACCCCCAGAAACCCCCAACCAGATGCCCCCCAAAGTAACTTTTCCAAAATCTATCAGGCGAAAACTATTCTTAAATTATCTCTATTGGGCAAAGATAGGATTGCCAATCAGTTCTGCTAAGACAGAGAATCACAATTTCAGCTAGTAACATGTTTCATTGGCATGATTGTCATGTCATTGTTAGGAATGGTCTGGTTCTAGTCCATCCTACCTCTGCATGTGTTTGCCATAAGTATGTTCCATCTTATGCCTGTATTAATCTGTGGCTCTTAAAAATTAGCATAAAGTCCACATAAACTAGATTAAAATATTATCTTAAAATATTATCTTAAATTTTAAATAGGTAGTTCAACAAGTTTTTTTTAAAGTGGAGTCAGAACATTATGAAAGTTGGTATATATTCAATAATCCATATTGAGACATGTGGTTGTGTCAGGATTTTTGGCTCCTTCCCTCTATCAGCACCCTTTGGTGTTGGCAAAAAATCTGCTGCAGAAGGTTTCCCTGCTATAGGATTTAAGAATACATGGAGGAGAATCATTTGCTTCTACTTCCACTGACAGAAGTAGCTTCAAATAGTGACAGTCCACCACTGGAGTTTGACCTATGTCTCAGTCTGCACATTATTATGGGAGGGGCAGACTGAATTCTTCAAGCATCCCCAATAGTGGCAAAGGTAGACAGAGATGGAGGGATGGTAGGGAAAGGGCAGAAACTAGTCAAAACCCCATACTTTTTCAGAAACCAGTATCTCAGAGCAACAAAACAGATCAGTAAGAATACTAGTATTGGAAAGCCTGTATTGACCTGTCTCACATCTGTACAAGCAACCAGGTGGCCACTGAAGGGGAAGAAGACATTAATAGGGCTTTGTGTTGACTGACTTAGGAAAATTCTTGCATTTCTTTAGAATTATGTCCCTTGGTTTTATGGAAAGACATGAAAGGTTGTATGGAAAGTTATCTGGCTAGCACATGTACAGTGTTGAATGATGTGTACAGTGACCTGGCAACTTGTTAGCATTATATTAGAGTGTGTGAGTGCTGACCTCAAGGCCCTCATTCTGCTCAGATTCTGTCTGTCAAAGTGTGGGACAGACATTTCTTCTGTAAAGTTGGATCCTTGATTTACCAACATGGCTTTGAAATTTTTCCTGCAGTTTCTAGGTAGAGCAATCCCCCTTCACTACTCAACATTCACAGGATACTCATAAAATTGGCATTTTTAATCTGTATCCCTCCCCAAATCCTATATTATACCTGCCAACACACTATCACCACCCAAATGGGTCAATGGCATTACAGATCCTATATATGATGCTAGTAATAGCCTTAGGCAGTTTAGGATTTGTTACTATATGTGTTGCATTCAGCCAAACTAACCTGGCCATGCTTCAAATTCTAATTCCAGCCTTCTTTTGATTGAAAAAAAAAAAAGGGAAAAGGGAAAAGATAACATTATCTTACTGGTTTCTGCTGGTATTTAAATACAGTTGGCCTTTCTTATCAGTGGTGCTTCTGTTCTGGACCCCACTGCAGATGCCAAAACCCAAGGGAGCTCAAGTGGTGTGCTGTTTAAATGGTGGTGTGCTGTTCCCACTGCCATACTGCTGCAGCTGTTTGCATGTGCTGCCATTAAAGATAATGGGATGGGGTTATCTGCAGATGATCAAATCTATGGCTGGCAAGCCTGCAGTTGGAGTGAGCAGACTCTAGCTGGTTTCAAATGGCATTATATTAGTCTGATATTGTTATTTTATTGCTATGGTTAATGTTATGTTTGCATTTTTGTTTTGTTTTCGTTTTCTAATAATAATTTAAGTAATATTTTATAAGTTATTAAGCATGACTATCATGATTTTATATAATTGTTATCGGAATTATTTGTATTGTTGTATCATATTTTTGTATTATATCTCTCTCTCTCTGGCTTTGCTTCACGAATGAAGATTCAGGAAGGACTCATCCTGCGCTTTGTACAAGTACGCTGGTGACTAAAGAGGCTAATGCGGGATAAACAGGTTCGGTTGCAGAAAGCACAGCAAAAAGTCTCCTTGGGTGATGTTTCCAGGTTGCAGTTCTTTCTGCGTTGTCGTTTTTCTTCGAGACTCATTCGGCGTGAGCTTTCAAAAAAGGCTGCAGCATCGTGGATAGTGTATCTCCATGCCTCCAGATGCGAGGGCAGGACAGACCATTGTTGGTGATCAATTTGGCCAAGCCTGAGATGCTGTATTATATACTCTGACTGTAATCCTGCTTCGATCCATCGGGAGAGGCAGGAAAACATAAATAAAATTTATTATTGTTGTTGTTGTTATTATTATTATTATTATAACTATTTAGTGCTAAAAAAGCTGGTATAGAATATAAATGAATAACAATGAAGCCATTATCTACAAAATGTTTGACAAAAATTACATGGAAAGTTTAAAAGAGAATTTAGGATACAAAT
>NW_024813601.1:0-2465 GCF_019175285.1 Sceloporus undulatus
GGGGGAAATTGTGTATGTGTGTGTTTATGTGTATATATACATAGGTGTGTGTGTGTGTATAAATGTGTCTGTATGTATGTATGTATGTGAGTGTGTGTTTATGTGTATATATATATATATATGTGTGTGTGTGTGTGTGAGAGAGAGAGAGAGAGAGAGAGAGAGAGAGAGCGCTGGCTAGCCAGAATCCTCTGCAGAAGGTGCAGTGGGGAAGGAGAGGGAAGGAGAGAGAGAGCTCCAATGGAGCCCCGGTTGCCCTGAAAGCAGAAAGGGACCCTGGAAGGAAATGGGGCAAAATGCCAGCATGGCATCATGGGAGATTTGCAACCCAGGGGTCTTGCGATGGTCTTCCAGAGCACCAGCAGATTGGAATTCCACACCAGCACAAACAGCAGTGGATTCGAATCCAGCTTGAATGCGGATCCTGTCAATCCACTTTTTTAGCGAACTCTCCAAAATGAGCTGCCAGTAAGGAATCAGTTCGCAAGCTCCGCGGAAAGAGGACACAAGGGGCTCCCATTGAAAGCAACCAGGTGTGAAAATACATGTTAATTAGGAGGTGAATTCGCATTGCTCAATCCACACTCACCCTCATTCTGAGCAGGAAAAACCCGGTTTGATAAGGTTGTTTTGCAAGGTCTTTAACTTTCTCCATCAGAGTGCTGGTGCTTTCCAAAACTACAAATCCCAAGATTCTGTGGGGTGGAGCCATGGCAGTTAAAATGGTGTCAAACTGCATTATTTATACAGTGCAGATGCACCCATAGATATATCTGTAAGTCTGTATGAAGTCCACATTTTGCTGATGGAAATGATTTGCAAGTGAGAAAGCTGAGAGGTGACTGCAGACAGAAGAACAAAATTCAATTCACAAAGGATGTGGAACAGGCACAACACAATTATAGTGTTATTATTCCACTTGAACTGCCATGGTTCCCTCCTGTGGATTCCTGGGATTGGCCATTTAGGGAGCGGCATTTAGCAATCTCAGCCTGAGAGATTTTGTGCCTCACCAAACTACAAACCTCAGGATTCCACTGGATTTAGCCATGGCAGATCACTTGGAATCATACTTCTGTAACTGAGCAGTGTGACTGGATCTGATAGACTAGCAGTCAAAGTACAACACAGTATTTACTCATTGGAACCACCACCAATCTCTCTTGGTTGTCTGCTGACATGGCCATTATTATTATTATTATTATTATTATTATTATTATTATTATTATTATTATTTTATTTTATTTCTAAAGCACTGTAAATGTACAAATCAATAAAAATAAAACTTACCAAAGGCATACAATTTAAAAATACGTATAAAAAATAGGTAATAATATAATATAGAATTGGTTAAAATAAGCAAGCAACATTTAAAAACATCAACCTAAAGTACCCCCGTTATCTGAGCTTTATGCCAGTTTGCATGCCCCATACATCCTCAGTGGGATGCATGGTCATATTTTTGTTTCATTTTTGGATTATTTCGGGGTGGGGGGTGGGGGGGGGTAATGAACCTAGTAAAACAATTGCATTTTGTAGACTGCTATGTGCCATTTTAGACAATTGCCAGATTAAAATTATGCAATATTTTCCAAAAAAAATTGTTCTGGATGTTTTAGGAAGGTAAGACAAGAAATCAGTTGGGGGCTGCACTGTCCCCACCTTTGTGTTAAATGCTTCCCAACTGGGGCGTCATATGGCACCCTGCCAGTATGATAGGTTAGTTTATCTCAAATTGTGCATCGAAATATACTTGTGAAATCACATACAGTATAATGAAGTAAGAACAAGGAGGTCAAAATGAATTAAAACACCTGACATCAGTTGCCTGAAAAGAGAGATGAGGTTTGAAGCTGAACCACTCCACCAACCCTGCTGAAAGCATACTCTCCAACTGTCCCAGTTTGGCAGGACAGTCCCAATTAATCCTTAGTCATCTTATTTTTTTAGATGTTTTTAAAATGTCCCAATTTCTCTCTAGTACTTGCTTAACTCAACAAGAGGAGAGGAGGAAAGGGAAGTAATCTTGTCCTTCCCTGGAGGCTTAGTCAAAAGCAAACTGCTGCAGTCTCTCCTAGCTTGTGTGTCATTCCACACCCATAACTTTTGCCATCCTGACCATACTGTGACATTGCTTGGCCTCAGATACCCTAATTTTCATCTATGAAAAGTTGGAGGGTATATGAAGGAACACTTCCCAGGAACAGGTCCTCATCTGTTTCTACCAGCAGCCATTCCATCAGAATACACTGGTGCCTCGGGATACGAAATACCCAGGTTACGAAATTTTCGGGATACGAAAAAGCTGGATAGGGAAAAACTGTTTCGGGTTACGAAATATTTTTCGGGTTACGAAATTCATTTCGGCGCGAAATTCAAACGATGCAAAGTGCAGTTATAGGCTCCAGGGCTAACGGAAAGCTAAGGGGGGCTGAGTTAGGGGTTAGCTGTGGCGCGAATTTTGA
>NW_024813602.1:0-2465 GCF_019175285.1 Sceloporus undulatus
TCTTTGTTTTCTTTTATTTTGTTTCATTTTTTGCAGGAAAAGTATGCTGATTGCTCTGAAGCAAAGCTCCAGGCTGTCACATTTGCCATCATGGCTTAGAGGCATATGGCCCCAGAGACACAGCGTTCTGGGAAATGAAGGCAGCAGGTAGTACAACTGCCTGGAGCTTTATCCTCAGCATCTGGCACACTTGTCCTGCAAGGAGAAGTTGGTTACACACACACACACACACACACACACACACACACATTATAGTGATTGTTCCTGCTGCTTGCTAAGTGGAGGAGTGAGGAGAGGATGAACAAGGTGTTGCAAACAAAGGAATCATCCAAGTCCCTTTTACTGTATGTGTTTTCAGAATTTTTCACCAATGCCTTGCCTGCCGTTTTAACTTCACTCAAAACACCAAGTAAGTACTAGGGAAACTTTTGAAAACAGTTACAGAGAAACATCTGTTTGATCACTCCTTGCTGACAGAAATAATGTAGTTTGATATCATTTTAACTGCCATGGCACCATCCTACAGAATGTGGTGATTTGTAGATTTGTGAGTTATTTAGTCTTCTCTGTCAGAGACCTCTGTTGCCACAACAAACTACCAATCTCACAGTTCCATAGCATTGAGCCATGACAGTTAAAATGGTATCAAACTGCATTATTTCTACAGGGCAGATTAGATGTAGGGTACACATGGGTCACTTTTTCTTTTAATGTTAGGGGAGAGCAAGCAAACAGCAGTTTTGTGGGTTGTGGCAGCTGGGAAAGAGGCATCTTGCCTAGCCTTCCTTCATCCTTCGCAGCACTGCTATAAACACTGTTTGCCAAGGTGAGAACAACAGGTTGACTTTGTGTAGGGTGACATCATACATCATAAGATGAGATCCTTTTCATTGCGTACTACAGCTTGTGCATAGAACAGACATCACTGATGGAAATAATTTTCCATATTAGTTTTCCCAGACTGGGAGTGACTTTTAGATCTCCTCTGGAGGTTTTGGGGGCCCTCTGGAACATATAAAGAGTATGCAAGGCATTGAAGGGGAGAAGAGGTATCCTGTTATGCAGGTGGAAGTCTGTTTGTGTGTCTTTGGACATTACCCATAATGTCCAGGATGCCTTGTATCTTTTTTTTGTGTGTGTTTGTGTGTCCAAATGTGTGACAGTATGAAATATTAATGTGAGATGGTTGTAATTGAAGTGTTGTTATACAGCCTGGAGTCCGTTGGATAGCACAGGGCAAACATTTTAAGATGGACAACCTCATCCAGTGAAAGGACAAATACAAACAAGATTATGCTTCTTTAACATTTACAGTGGGCGTTTGATATTCACTGGGGTTTGATTCCAGGATCCCTCATGGATACCAAAATTAATGAATGTTCAAGTTCCATTAAATACAATAGATAGTATGATGCTGCCCCTTATATAAAATGGAAAAATCAAGATTTGCTTTCTGGGATATATATATTTTCTGAATATTTTCAAATCATGGATGCTTGAATTTGTGGATAAAGGATCCGCAGATACTGAGGGCCATCTGTATATGGAATCAGGTGGACCTGCAGATGGTGTTGAACTGCAGCTCTCACAAGCCCTTACTATTGGCTGTGTTGGCTAAGGTTGATGAGAGTTATAGATTAACAACACCTAGAAGGCTACATGGTTCCGAACCCTGATGTATACTAAAGATCAGGAATAGGTAGTCCTCCTTATGTTGCTAGACTGCAAATCCCACATACTTCCTCACATTGGCTATGCTGGTTAGGGCTGATGGAAACCTGTAGTTCAACAAGAGCAGAAGGGCCATATGGTTACCACTGCGGATACATATGCACCATTTAGGGATTAGGGCACATGCTGATCTGTTGACAGCAGCAGCTGCTATTTGTGCTTGGAGTGTGTGAACAGAATGTACCATCACAGATAAAGTTTCACAGGAAGAACTTTGATTTTGCTTCATTTTGCATCAGAAACCTGGTGCTTTGTGAGCTTTGTCCACAAATTTCATCATCAAATATGTACTGTAAATCATCAAATAAATAATGAAATATATAAATTTAATGGAACAGAGAAACCTAGTAATGTACATACAGTGGGCTCCTGGTGGGTACCAAAAACGGTGGATACTTAAGTCCCATTAAATACAGTGGCATAGTATAATGGTGTCCCTAATATAAAATGGCTTTCTTTTTGGAATTTATATTTATTTTGAATATTTTCAAGCCATGGATGGAATCCATGGATAAAGAGCGTTGACTGTATATTATAAACCAGCCTGTTAAGTACCAAGGAGCAGAGGGCAGGCAACCTGGTGTCCCCTGCCGCAGAATTTTTGAACTACAACCATCATCACCCTGATCATTGGCCATGCTGTCTGGGGCTTATGGAAGTTGAAGTACAAATTGTGGAGGTTAAACATTTGCCTACCCCTGATTTAGGAGGTTAGTTAAACAAAAATAATATTT
>NW_024813603.1:0-2465 GCF_019175285.1 Sceloporus undulatus
TCATAGTTTGTTCAATTATGCAAGCAAGGAGTGAGGCAGAAAATAATAGAGCAAGAAGGACCCCAAAGGCCACCTAGTCCAACCCCTTGCTGTGCAAGAAGACATAACTAAAGCATGCACATCCAAGCTTTGTTTGAAGATCTGCAAAGAGGGAGAGTCCACCACTTTCCAAGGCAATCTATTCCACGGTGAAACTCTTTTACCATCAGGAAATTCACTCTCATGATTAGAAGGAATCTCTTTTCCTGTAGTTTTAATCCATCAGTTCATGTTCTAGTCTCTGGAGCAGCAAAAAGGAAGCTTGCTCCATCCCCATGACATCCTTTCAGATATTTAATAATGGCTCTATCATGTCCCCTCTCAGTCTTCTCCAAGCTAAACATCCCCAGCTCATTCCTCATAAGGTTAGGTTTCCAGGCCTTGACCATCTTGGTTGCCCTTCACTGGAGGGCGACGAAGATGATGAAAAGTCTGGAAACCAAGCCTTACTGTCTCGCTACAGTCTGAGATTGTCTTTTAGTATTTGAACATGCATTGGAAACTTATTTTTGTGCTCAGAGGGAAGGGTGGCAATGAAAGTCAAGACATTTTGCAGATACCTTCTGTTTCTTTATGGTCAAAGAGGGGGACCCCTTTGATCCTATACAGTTTTGGGATACAAAACCCCCAAATCAGTTCTAACTTTCACTGCTAGTGACTTAAGTCTTCGAAGAGATATTTAAACTTTTCTGAATAGGGGGAAACGACTATAAAAAATGGCCCTTGTGGCTTCTTCCAATTCTATGGTTCTCTGTGGAAAACAGAAGACATTTGAAAAGGAATACCCTGTAGTTGAACAGCTACTCCGACTACCATCTTCCCCATCCATTGGCCTCTTTGCTGGCGTAGATGGATGTCGAAGGGTTTCTAGAGAAACAAGCTGCAAACTGTTGGAAACCTTTAATCTTGCAGAAAATGGTCAGAAGATCCCAACAGCTCCAACCATAGAAATCCACCACTCTCTCTAGCCTTGTTGAGAGTTCCAGTCAAACCTCATCTGGAGCCCTGTAGGATTCTTACTCCAATATTTTGCTGCTCGCCAGATTCAAACTGGACCACTGGCAGACCCTGGCAATCTAAGAAATACAAAAACTGGAGGGAGTAGAGTAGAAGAAAACTGTTTTGTTTTTTGACTATAGACATTTCAATGCCTCGGTGGGAGGTGATTTGGTGGCTACCGGAAATAAACCCTTCCAACGGAAGGAGCGGGAAAAGGAGGTAGCCGAGGGTCATCCAGTCCATCCCTCCAATGGGCCAGGCAAAAATTACCTTTAAATGCAACTTGTGTAACTTGTTCCATTCACCCCAGAAGTCCTTTCTTATTCTTTTAACATATTTATTTTTCTAATTCAGAGACATGTTTGCATCCGTACACAGTTTGAATCTGCCTTATCCAGAATCCCGCAATCCAAAACACTCCAAAATCCCATGGATAGCTGAGAGAGAGAGACCTTTGCTTGCTTTCAGTGTATACAAACTTTGTTTCGTGCACAAAATTATTTAAAATATTGTGTATAAAATTACCATCAGGCTAGGTGTATATTTTGTGTGTGTGTGTGTGTGTGTGAAATGAATTCATTTGTAGTCTTGGGTCCCATCTCCAAGATAATTCATTACTTCTGTATACTAAGTACAGATATTTGGTGGCCCCAAGCATTTTGGATAAGGGAGACTCAACCAGTAGAAAGAGATACTTTCAGCACCAGATACCCTGATGAAGTTATCCAAGTTGCAGACTAACTCTATGAAAGCTTTATTTTACAGTATTTATATTTATTTCAAGGGTTTATATCCCAGCTTTTTCCCACAATGGAATTCAAGCTTATAATGCAAAATTATTTCTCTCAGCCTCCAAAGCATTACAAGCTCTCTACATAATTTTTAAAGGCAACTCGTACATTGCTGGGGGAGGGTTGCTGCTTTGGGGGGAGAAAATATTAGATCTGAGGAAAGAACAGAATTAAGAACGCCATGCATTCTGCAGGAAATGCAGGAGAAAATACCTTTTAAAAGTTACTATAAAGGTAGCTTTGAAAATAGAGCTGGCGTGGCGTAGTAGTTTGAGTGTTGGGCTACGACTCAAGACTAGGGTTTAATTCCTTGCTCAGCCATGGAAATACATTGCACAAGGCACACTCTCTCAGCCTCAGGGGAAGGCAAGGGCAAATCTTGCCAAGAAAACCCCATGATAATAACTAAGAAGGGTTACAGCAACATCTTTTCCCAGTTAGATTATTTTTGAGATGATTTTGAATTGGACTGTATTGCTTCTAGTGCCTTACTTCTCCAGTCTGGTTATGGGGAAGCCCTTGTGTATGTCTCTGTTTCAAAATATTCCCTTTATTGACGGCCTTAACAACTTTTCCGATAGTAGAATTGTTTCCTCCCCATCCCATACTAACGCTGTGCCGCTGTATCTCGGCTAT
>NW_024813604.1:0-738 GCF_019175285.1 Sceloporus undulatus
CCTCAGACCTGTTCCCCATGGTCCTGACACTCCATGCCTTGTGAGAGTGGAGGGGGGTCAGGGGATGGGGAATGGGAGAGGACCCTGGCTATGTCCCTGTAGCTGGATGTGAAACGAGTGCATCATCACCCAAAATAAAATGGAACCTCTTAGCAAATCTATGGGAGACGCTGCCTCAAAACACATGGGAGGAGTCTTTGGCTGGATGGCCATCTGTTCGGAGGACTTGGAGGGCAGAATGGGGCTGACTGTTTGGGCCTTGTGGCTCCCTTCCAGCCCTAGGAGTTTATGAAGCCTACCTTACAAGGCTGTTGTGGGAGTTAATAACAAGACAATTACTACACAAGAATGGCCACCTTTTAGCAGCTTACAATAAAAAGATCCATACAATACAATAAAAACATGTTTCATGATATCCCAAACTCTAACCCTAACACTCCCATCCGAAATAAAATACCATTAAATTACTGGACAGTTATTAAAACAGTTATTAAAAACAAGGATAGTAGCCAAAGCCTGATGTTTGTGAAGAATAAGAATAAGGCTTGTATTAAAACTATCCTCCCCATTTCTGATCCCTGTTAAAACCCATGATCCCCAGAAGGAGCAGAGCTGTGTAATAAGAAAACCTTCTCAGAAAAGAGACACAAAAGACACACACTTCCTTCTTTTTGGCCCAAGGAGCCTGGCCTCCTTCTGACTCTGGAGCCTCAGGAGAGAAAGAGAAGCCTCTGTTCA
>NW_024813604.1:838-2464 GCF_019175285.1 Sceloporus undulatus
AAGAGCAGAGCTGTGTAATAAGAAAACCTTCTCAGAAAAGAGACACAAAAGACACACACTTCCTTCTTTTTGGCCCAAGGAGCCTGGCCTCCTTCTGACTCTGGAGCCTCAGGAGAGAAAGAGAAGCCTCTGTTCAACTGAGGCCTCAGAGAAGGTTCTGTAACATTGTTCCCCACCGTCACAAGCAGCAAAAATGGCCACTAGAACACAAAATGGCTGCCTCTGCCTCAGTGCTTGGCAGTTGGCAGTTTGAGGCCTACAGGGAAGAGAGAGAGAGACTGAAGGGAAGAATGGAATGGAGGTCCTGCAGAAATAAGGCACTTTGATACCACTTTAACCTCTCATTGCTATGGAATCCAGGTTTTTTTCCTTTGTGACACTTAGCCTTCTCTGCCAGAGAGCTCTAGTGCTGCAACAAACTATAAAGCCCAGGATTCCACTGGATAGAGCCAGGAAAGTTAAAGCAGTTTCGATCTGAATTATTTCTTTAGTACAGATACAGCCTGAGTCAGTTGTAAAAGTGTAGAAGCACCAAAGGCTGGTTTTTACCCTTAAAAATGGTTTTACTTTTTAAAAGATAAGCAGTTTGTTTTTCTGTCTAATCCTTATTTTTGTTCTTCTTGTTTGTTTGTATGTTTGTTTGTTGGTAATATGAGATTGTCTGGTCTGCCAGCTTCCTTCTTCCCTGAAAATCTCTTAATAAGAAAAGTGAGAAGACTTTTAAAACCTCCCAAAGGAGCTACTTTTGGCCTTTTTTGGGGGTCAAGCCTCCTCTCAGAAGCCAAAGCCCAATGTTTGTGAAGAAGAAGAATAAGGCTTGTATGAAAACTATCCTCCCCATTTCTGTATAAGAAAACTCTCTCAGAAAAGCGACACAAAAGACACACCAAGAAACACACTGACTCCCTTTTGGCCCAAGGAGCTTGGCCTCCTTCTCGCTCTGGAGCCTTAGGGAGAGAAAGAGGAGCCTCTCAGTTGAACTCAGGAGGCCTTACAGAAGGTTCTGGAACATTATTGCCGACAGTCACAAGCAGCACAAAATGGCCACCGTAACACAAAATGGCTGCTTCTGTCTCAGCACTTGGCACTTAGCAGGTGGAGGCCTTTAGGGAATCCCTAATGCAAGATCAAAGGGCCACAAAGTCAGAAGGAACCCCAAAGAGGGTGGCCAGAGGCCTGGACTGCAAAGGGACTCCCTTATTAACCACTTCTGAGCCTAGAATAAGATGGAGGCTTTTAAGTTCTGCCAAATTCTTTTGGTCTAGAGAGGCTGAAATGGGGAAGGCGAGGGCCGAAAGTCCCAAATGGGGTTAGGAAACACTGCTTTAATTAGTGCCAACTGAGTTTGTAGTAAAGTCATTTGCCCTCCATAAAATGGGAAGAGAAGAAAATCTGAGAGCCCTAGAATTGGAAATGATCCCCCAAGGGCCATCCACTCCAGCCTAATTCTTCCATGCAGGAATACCCAAAATCCTAGACCACAAAGGGCCATCCAGTCCAGCCTCCTTCTGCCATGCAGGAATACACAGAATCCTAGACCATGAAGGGCCATCCAGTCCAGCCCCCTTCTGCCATGCAGGAATACACAGAATCCTAGGCCATGAAGGGCCATCCAGTCCAGCCCCC
>NW_024813605.1:0-2464 GCF_019175285.1 Sceloporus undulatus
AAAAAAACCTCAATTTTTTGCGCGTCCTCCATTTTTATAAAAATGTGTCCTACATTTGAAAATGTTGCCCTACATTTGTCCCGGTTTGGAGGTCCTCACTTATGGCAACCCTACACAACCATCATATCCAGAACAACAACTTTTCCAAGGAAGCTCAATAACTGAATACCTGTGTTACTGAAGTGTCCAGTTGCCTAACTGCTGACATGTGGCAACATTTTCTGAGATGATTTAGTTGTCTGATTTATCATTTTCTCTGTGACACAATTCTATTCAGGAGGCAGAAGAAGTAATAAATCTCATGGTCCCCAGAAGAAAACTGGGAGTTTCAAATTAAGGAATGTACCTTCTCCACCAGCAGTCAGCCCTCTCCTCTTCTAAAAATATGATTATTTTTCTTGTTGGGGAGAGTGGTAGACTAATAAGAAAAATGACTGTTGGTAGAGGCAAAAGTGGTTTTGAGAAAGGGGGCTGAAACAGGATTTGGTTTAGTGGGGTGAAAGTTTTATAAGGTGTCAGGAGAGACTGTTGTAACACAAGCTTTCCCCTATTGCTTGATTTACCTATTGAAGAAAAGCTTGAAGTGGCCAGAATTCATAGGAAGTGCAAGGTTTGAACAATAATTGTCTAGTCCAGCCTCCCTTCCAACAATCTCAGATATTTATTATTATTATTATTATTACTACTACTACTACTACTACTACTACAGCTAGAGTTATTCCGGGGCTGGAAATCTTCTCTGGATTTCAGTGCAATGAGAATTAATCTCGGAATGATAGTATTGCCTGGAAAGAATCATAGTATCATAGAGCTGGAAGCGACCACAAGGGCCATCCAGTCCAATCTCTGCCATACAGAAAAACACAATAAAAAAACTCCCAAAGGCTATCTAACCTCTGTTTTAAAACCTCCAAAGAAGGAGTCTCCACCACACTCTGAGACAGCATTTTCCACTGTCAAACAGCTCTTACCATCAGGAAATTCTTCCTAATGTTAAGGTGGATTCTCTTTGCTTGTAATATGAGTCGATTTCTCGAGGTCCTAGTTGCATGGTGGTGAACCTATGGCATGCTTGCCCTCTCTGGCATGTGAAGTCATCCCTGAGGGCATGCATCAGCCACAGCAAATAGGGGCAGGGGGCAGGGCATGTATGCTTGACCCAGCTCCTTATCGCAGCTTGGTTTGCCTTCGGAAAACTGGACCAAGGCAAAGAGGGGCAGGGAGGTGTACGCAGCTGGCTTGACCCCTTGCAGCAGCCAGGTTCTCCCGTGGAAAACCAAACTGCAACAAGGAGGGATGGTGCATGGCCCCTCTGGGCAGAAGTATTGCCCTTCTAGTCGGAAGCTCTATGATTATTTTTTTATTTCTGATTCTGTCCTCTGGAATATTAGCTATCCCTCCTAATTTGATGTTATCTGGAAATCTGATAAGCATGCCTTAAACAGGATCACAATAGCCCAATTGCAACAAGCTTTTGATAGCTTTATTATTTATTAATTTGAGTTTTCCCTTAAAATTCATCTAAACTAGTTGGACTCCTTAAAATTCATTTGTCCAATAGGCTAGTCATCATAATCACCATCTATTATTATTGGGAGTAACTAACTGACAAAATATCTGAAATACTGTAAATAGGAACAGAACAGCACAACAGCAAAAGGTGATTCCATTTAGAACATGTTACTTTAGCGCAGTAACAATAGCAATAGTAAGTACATTTCTGTATCACTTAGCATTGAACTAGGGCTCCCTTAGCAGTTTACAGTGAGTAAGCCAATTGCCTCCAACAAGCTGGGTACTCATTTTACTGACTTACAAAAGGATGGAAGGCTGAGTGGACCTTGGAACCCTCCTCTAGGATTGAACTTACAACATTGTAGCTGAAGTATCAACATTTACCAATTGCACCACTAGGGTGCCAATGACATTATCCATTGATACCTTATTGTCCTGGACTGCAGCCAGCACAAACACACACCGGTAAGGATGGCTCAGCAAGGTAATTAGCTATGCAGCTGGAAACAGTTCACAAACCTTGCAAGGGGTGAGCGAGAGAGCAAGCTGAAAGCCAAAGCTGAAGTCAGGAATACAGAGATCACAATAGTCAGTCCAGTCCAAGGTAGCAATAGTCCAGCTCATTCCAAAGTCAAGGCAACAAGGAGTCAAGATACATGGATCCAGTGCAGGCAGCAGTCACATCAAAGGATCATGCAATAATAATAATAATAATAATAATAATAATTAAAATATTTATTTCTAGCCCGCCTTTCCTTTGATCAAGGTGGGTTACATACATGTGCAGCATAGCAATACAATATAAAACACAATAAAAACAACAAATACATTACATTAAAAATTGCAATAGCAATTACAAATTACAAATTACAAAATCTAGCTAGCTCGAGATACTTCAACACATACAGTAAGAGAGGGGAGGGCTACATCGGGGAAGGCTGGGGAAAAG
>NW_024813606.1:0-2464 GCF_019175285.1 Sceloporus undulatus
GAGACACCATGACACCAGCCCTAGTAACACCACTGCACTGGTTCATGCAGTGCCTGTATCACCTGGTTCAAAAGTGTTAACAATGAGTGTGTAACAGGTTAAAGTACTTCAGGTCTGTTTGTTTCAGCCCATGCCATCTTTCTTTCCCGCCTCCCTCTTAGTCAAAGGTCCTTCATGATACTGAACTAATTCTCACCCATAAAATCATCTTGTTCTTAATATTCTTTGCTTCAGCCTTGTTCCTTTTGCCTGCGTAATTCTTGCTGGAAATTTGTTGATCCTCTGTCATGCCACATTAAAGATTTTAAAGACACAGGCATCAAAACTTATCTAACTGACACACTGACTTATATCACTGTGGGACCAATGACCGCCATAGTAAACTGAACGTTTGTGTTCACACATACATCCAACCTGTGTGTCTCTGTGTGAAGAATCTTGCTTTCAAGTCCAATAAGAAGTACTGGATGTATAATCACTACAAACTAATCATGCTCCCCCTTTCTCAAATTACAAATCCACACTACTGAGTTGTGTAAAGTGTGCGGATAGTGTTTGAAGAAATAGTATAGAATTTTCTTCCACTATTTCCTGCACGGAAGCATTGTGGCCTTAAACCTCATTTGTACATATTCATATCCTCTAATATTTCATAAATGAAAATTGGGACATGTGAAGCCAAGCAAGATCAGCGTGTGCTCAAGATGGCAAAAGCTATTAATGAGAAAGAACAAACATGCTAGGAAAAGGTGCAAAAAAGCAATTTGCTTTTTCCTAAGTCTACTGGGAAGGACAAGATTCTGCTTCCTCCTCTTCTTTCATCCTTACTTAACTCTGTTAAGTTAACTGAGCGCAAATTACTTTTGCACTTTGAACTCAATTTGGAGCAAATGAAGTAAACCAAGGATAAAGGAAGAAATTGGGAGATGGATAGAGAAACTAGGATATTTTAAACGTAGCTGGAAAAGTGGGCTCAGCTACATCAGAGTGCAGTCAAAAGAGTGCAATAAGAGGGCAGAAGTTACTAAAGAGGAACAACATATGTTACTATTTTAAGCTAAGAAACCTTGGAATTTATGTGTTAACAATGGCCTGTTACAGACTGCCAAAATAAAGCTGCTTCGGGTCTCTTTGGAGGTATGCTATTTAAATGATGCATGGGTCCTAAGAGTCCGGAGGTCACGCCAAAGCCACACTCCATTCCTAAGCACTGGAGTACAGCTTTGGTGCAGCTTCCGGATTCTTAGGATGCATGCATCATTTAAACAGCATACCTCCAAAGAGACCCGAAGCAGCTTTATTTTTGCAGTCTGTAACAGGCCAACGTGTGTCGTACTTTCCGTAGATATAATTGGTACCTATATAACATCCAAAATCCACAAAACAGTGATATCTTTATTGGACCAACTTAATTGCACAATATACATGTTGCAAGCTTTTGAAGCACCACGGGTTTCTTCATCAGACAAAGGTGTTAAACTATCATGCAAAAGCAAGCAAGCCAAGGTGAGACAGCTATGGGAAAGGTTTAAAATTGATTTTTAAAAAACCCTAAAGGGAATTGAAATAAAAATGACAGATTTTCATACCTTGTTAAGTACAGAAGAAGAACATTTGATACAAAAGTCTTATAAAAACACTATTAGAAATAGAAGTGGAAAGGGAGATAGGGAATGTATGAATAACTGGGCACAAAACATCGGTCACACTATACAGTGGGAAAGAACTTCGATGAGAGGGATAGGATTTATCTTAAGTTCCAATTCGAAAGAAAATTTCTATAAAATGTTTTATAGATGATGCTTGACACCAGAAAAAAACTATCCAGGATATACAAAGGAATCTTCAATATATGTCGGAAATGCTTAACATATGTGGGCTCTTTCTATCACAGTTGGTGGTCATGTAAAGGGGCTAAAATATATTTGGAGATTATCGCATGGGCTTTATCCTGTCTCTTTCCTGATCATATAAATGCATGTTTAATTTCAAAGCCAGGTCTTACTGCATTCTCCTGTCTGCAGCCCATCTGCAACCCAGGCTTATCCTGCGGCTTTTCAAGGATGGGAAAATCCACATTCCTGAAAAGCCATGGGATAATCCTGGGTTGCAGATGGACTGCAACCAGGAGAATGCAGTAAGACCCGGCTCTGAAGTTAAACGTGCATTTATCTCATCGGGAAAACAATGGGATAAAGCCTGTGAGATAATCTCCTTTATAAATATAAATATAAATATGTATAAATATAAATAAAATACATTTAACAATGCAAGAAATCTTGAAAAAGAAATGGAAGTTAAAACCAGAATTATATTTACTAAACATAATCGAGGATGGGATTTTAAAAAAATCAATTAAAGAAATTCTTCTAATATATATGATAACCATAACCTGGCAAGAATAACATAAGTGAGACGCTGGGGAAAAACAGAGTATACCAACACAAGAAGAATGGTTACTAAA
>NW_024813607.1:0-1643 GCF_019175285.1 Sceloporus undulatus
GGAGTCAGGGATGAAGTGGACCTCTCTCCTGTGGTTGCTTCTGTCCCTTCAGTCGGAGTCAGGGATAAAGTGGTCCTCTCTCCTTCTGTGGCTGGTTCTGTCTGTTCAATCGGAGTCAGGGATAAAGTGGACCTCTCTCCTTCTGTGGTTGGTTGTGTCCCTTCCGTCGGGGTTAAGGATAAAGTGGACGACTCTCCTGCTGAGTTTGGTTCTGTTCCTGCAGTTGGAGTCAGGGATGAAGTTGACATCTCTCCTTCTGTGATTGGTTCTGTCTGTTCAGTTGGAGTCAAAGCTGAAGTGGACCTCTCTCCTTCTATGGTTGGTTCTGTCCCTTCAGTCGGAGTAAGGGATAAAGTGGTCCTTTCTCCTTCTATGGTTGGTTCTGTCTGTTCAGTCGGAGTCAGGGATAAAGTGGACCTCTCTCCTTCTGTGGTTGCTTCTGTCCCTTCAGTCGGAGACAGGGATAAAGTGGACCTCTCTCCTTCTGTAGTTGGTTCGGTCTGTTCAGTCGGAGTCAGGGATAAAGTGGACCTCTCTCCTTCTGTGGTTGGTTCTGTCCCTTCCGTCGGAGTCAGGGATAAAGTAGTCCTCTCTCCTTCTGTGGTTGCTTCTGTCCCTTCAGTCGGAGTCAGGGATAAAGTGGACATCTCTCCTTCTGTGGTTGGTTCTGTCCCTTCAGTTGGAGTCAGAGATGAAGTGGACCTCTCTCCTTCTGTGGTTGCTTCTGTTCCTTCAGTCGGAGTAAGGGATGAAGTGGACCTCTCTCCTACTGTGGTTGCTTCTGTCCCTTCAGTTGGAGTCAGAGATGAAGTGGACCTTTCTCCTTCTGGGATTGGTTCTGTCCCTTCAGTTGGACTCAGGGATAAGGTGGACCTCTCTCCTTCTGAGGTTGGTTCTGTCCCTTCAGTCGGTGTCAGAGATGAAGTGGACCTCTTTCCTACTGTGGTTGCTTCTGTCCCTTCAGTTGGAGTCAGAGATGAAGTGGACCTCTCTCCTGCTGTGGTGGGTTCTGTCCCTTCAGTCGGTGTCAGAGATGAAGTGGACCTCTTTCCTTCTGTGGTTGGTTCTTTCCCTTCAGTCGGAGTCAGAGATGAAGTGGACCTCGCTCCGTCTGAGGTTGGTTCTGTCCCTTCAGTCGGTGCCAGAGATGAAGTGGACCTCTCTCGTGCTGTAGTTGGTTCTGTCCCTTCCGTCGGAGTCAGGGATAAAGTGGACCTCTCTCCTTTTGATGTTGGTTCTGTCCCTTCAGTTGGAGTCAGAGATGAAGTGGACCTCTCTCCGGCTGTGGTTCCTTCTGTCCCTTCAGTCAGAGTCAGAGATGAAGTGGACCTCTCTCCTGCTGTTGTTGCTTCTGTCCCTTCAGTTGGAGTCAGGAATAAAGTGGACCAATCTCCTTCTGTGGTTGGTTCAGTCCCTTCAATTGGAGTCAGGGATGAAGTGGACCTCTCTCCTGCTGTGGTTGCTTCTGTCCCTTCAGTTGGAGTCAGGGATGAAGTGGACCACTCTCCTTCTGTGGCTGGTTCTGTCCCTTCAGTTGGAGTCAGGGATGAAGTGGACCTCTCTCCTGCTGTGGTGGGTTCTGTCCCTTCAGTCAGTGTCAGAGATGAAGTGGACCTCTCTCCTGCTGTGGTGGGTTCTGTCCC
>NW_024813607.1:1743-2464 GCF_019175285.1 Sceloporus undulatus
GGGATAAAGTGGACCTCTCTCCTTCTGTGGTTGGTTCTGTCCCTTCAATCGGAGTCAGGGATGAAGTGGACCTCTCTCCTTCTGTGGTTGCTTCTGTCCCTTCAGTCGGAGTCAGGGATGAAGTGGACCTCTCTCCTGTGGTTGCTTCTGTCCCTTCAGTCGGAGTCAGGGATAAAGTGGTCCTCTCTCCTTCTGTGGCTGGTTCTGTCTGTTCAATCGGAGTCAGGGATAAAGTGGACCTCTCTCCTTCTGTGGTTGGTTGTGTCCCTTCCGTCGGGGTTAAGGATAAAGTGGACGACTCTCCTGCTGAGTTTGGTTCTGTTCCTGCAGTTGGAGTCAGGGATGAAGTTGACATCTCTCCTTCTGTGATTGGTTCTGTCTGTTCAGTTGGAGTCAAAGCTGAAGTGGACCTCTCTCCTTCTATGGTTGGTTCTGTCCCTTCAGTCGGAGTAAGGGATAAAGTGGTCCTTTCTCCTTCTATGGTTGGTTCTGTCTGTTCAGTCGGAGTCAGGGATAAAGTGGACCTCTCTCCTTCTGTGGTTGCTTCTGTCCCTTCAGTCGGAGACAGGGATAAAGTGGACCTCTCTCCTTCTGTAGTTGGTTCGGTCTGTTCAGTCGGAGTCAGGGATAAAGTGGACCTCTCTCCTTCTGTGGTTGGTTCTGTCCCTTCCGTCGGAGTCAGGGATAAAGTAGTCCTCTCTCCTTCTGTGGTTGCTTCTGT
>NW_024813608.1:0-2464 GCF_019175285.1 Sceloporus undulatus
TAAGAAGATGGTATAAAATAAAAATGAAGATAAAGTCTTCACAATGTATTTGGAACTTCTGTTCTAAAAGAGGAAGGCCAGCAGAATGGCAACAGAAATATAAAAAGTCAGCTGCCGTAGGTGTCTGTTGCTATGTTTTCACACAATGCCCTGGTACTCCTGCCAACTGTACCAGCATCCCATAAAATCTCAAGAATACAGTATACCAAGTAGCATTTGCCTTGAAACCATTTAAATTAAAAATCTTTTGGAGGTGTTCCCCCCCCCCCCCCTTTCTTTCACTTTTCACAGCTATACAAAGGCCTTTGGACTCTGTGGATCTTTGGATTATTAAAAAAAAACACCACGATTTTATAAAATCATTTTGGGTGGCAAGAAAGGAATTAATAAGCCTCGTCAAATTGATTTTACTGTACCATTATAATCACATCAGGCAGTTCAGGGGTCATTTGTCTCCGCTGCTGATACTCTGCAGACAAAATGCAGAAATAAATTATTTTCGTGCAGATTTTATTGAGAGCGTTCTTCACCTTTCGCAGTTAAACACTCTACCTTTCCTGTGCTTGTACTTTATGGTGTCTACCTAGAAATATGGGCATACTGAAAATGGCAAAATTTCGAATTGCTCATGACATAGCTAGTCTGAGGAAATCCTTGAAGTGTTTAGATGAATCAGTGTTATGGTACAAAACGCAGAATTGTCACCCATTTCCAGAGCTTGGGATGTTATTTAAAACAACAAAAGCAAGTATTTTCATGACTGGTTACGAGGCTTTAAAAGTAATTTGTCACCATTACTACTTGCAGTAATTGCTCCAAATTGTATTACTTATTATTTTTCTTTCTTTCTTTAAAAAAAAAACCCCTCTTATGGTTGATAGGAAAATGGCATAAAATGTTTAAAAGTGCTCAAAAATGCCTCTGAAAAGTCACTAGAAAATGTTACCTGTTACACCAAAAAAAGGTATGCTTCCCACTGCCTATATACAGTATTTTTAAAATTGATTATTTGTAACAATCAATTTGTAATCAAATAATCAATTTGTAATAAACAGATTATTTGTAATTGGACCATTATTCCCAGCCCTTGGAGAAATTCTACAATCACAAACTCTTTTAGCAGCATATGGAGTATACCAGATATTTTGCCCTCCTGTCTTCATTTAGAACAGAAGACCTGACTGTATTGAAAAATACAGACATTTTAATCTTTACTTTGTTTCGAGAATAAATTTAGCTCTGTGTTTGAACAAACACTCTAATCAGTATTTCTTCTAGAGGAATAAACCACAGGGGTTCCCAGTTTGCAAACACGATAATGTCATAGGATTGTCGGGTTAGTAACATTCCCTGGATCCATTCAGCAATTTCAGGGCCAAAACCTGAGACCTGGAAAAGTCATTGAAGAATCTCCTGATGATGCCATGAGGGATTGTCTCTGGTAACCAAACTGTGATATAGTAGCTAACAACTACAGTTGCTCAGAGAATGTCAATTCAATTTTCTTTAAATGTGATGTGTGTGTTTTTAATTTGAAATGAGAAAATATCAGACAGGTTGGGAATTAGGTTTTCCATAGTCCACTTTCTTCAAGAAACAAGCAAACATTTCCTAGCTCCACTGTAACACCTTTAAAAGCACTGCTGTTAAGATGACATGAGAGTTGTAATCCAACCAAATAAAATTTAATAAGCTCAGCTTTGAACAGATAAAATACACAAAGGGCCCATTCCCACTGGTGGCATGACCCGCATTGGATCCCGGGTCTGCCACACTCAAACCACTACACCATTTGGAAAATCACCAAACATTCCTCCTTCCAAGTCTTGATAATATAGGCCCATAGGTGAGGGTTGGGGGGGGGGGGGGACAAGGAAACATTTTCTGCTCAGCTTTACGAATGATCAGAGTTTATATTTTTGAGTGATAGATCACAAGATGCATCATGGGGGAAGCTATCCCTGTGATATTCTATGGCAAACTACATGAGAATTACCAAGCTACATTCTAAAGAGTGCTCAGATGCGAAGGGGGAGGAAAAAAACCAGCATCATTTGCTGGTAAGGACTGGATGAGTAATCAAGATGCTTTGATTTGAGAACAAGAGTAGGTTTGTGAAGAAGAACAGAAGAGATGTGATGGGCATGGGAAGGGGGAAAGAATCTTGTTTCTGTTTTTAAAGCTGAGTTTGATGTTGTACGAGACGGACAAGAAAGACTGAAAGAGCCATCATCAGAAGTTGTTTGTCAAAGGGCTATTGCTATTTCATTAAACAGAAAGAATGAATGAGAAAAAATAAAATAAAAGACCCTGGTTGTGACTCTGATTAAAGTTTAATTGACTTCTGCTTGCCTTGGCTCACTTAAAGCACACAATAGCCATTAAGCATTGCTGGAAGCCAATAAAAAAAAAGACCTTGCTCCTAAAGGTTTTATTCATGATTCCTTGGTTTTTTGAAGCAATT
>NW_024813609.1:0-2464 GCF_019175285.1 Sceloporus undulatus
TATCTATCTATCTATCTATCTATCTATCTATCTATCTATCTATCTATAGTGTGTGTGCGTGTGTGTTTGCCAAATCGGATCAAGGAAGAGAAGGCAGTGGGGTTCAGTGGGTAGAGACTCTGCAGCCAAAGCCCAGGGCTGAAAAACTGGATCAAGGAGGAGAAGGCAGTGGGGTTCAGTGGGTAGAGACTCTGCATCCAAAGCTCAGGCTTGGCAAATTGGATCAAGGAAGAGAAGGCAGTGGGCTTCAGTGGGGAGAGACTCTTTGGGGAAGAGAGTAGAGAAGGCTTGACCTCCCCCCTCAGATCCCTGGGCGTCCAATCTCTCCTGTGTCTTCCCATAGTTCCTCTGGGAAAGAGAGAAGAGAAGGCTTGATCCCCCCTCAGATCCCTGGACGTCCAGGCTCTCCTGTGTCTTCCCATAGTACCTCTGGGAAAGAGAGAAGGAGCCTCCATTCCCCCAAATCCCTTTGCCTCCCCCATTGCTCCCTGGGCTGTCTGGGGGGTGATCAAGCAGGCATGTACTGCAAAGCCCATCTGCTGCTCAGGCGCTCAGGCAGAAGCAAAAGAAGAAAAAAAGAAAAAAGAATAGTTAAAATGGCTCTCCTCACACATCGGTCTATGAATGAGGAGCATAGGGGAGGTTGCAATCCACCGGGGTAAAGGCTATGCAAATGGAAGAAAATGGCACTGGCGATGCAGAAAGAGAATAAAGAGGGTGACACCCCCAGGCCAGCCCCTTGAGTGCTGCTCCTCCCATCTCCAGGTTCCCGAACACAGATACCCTTGTCGTTCCCATTCGGATACCGTGAATCGGACCCCAGGAGCAAAAATAATCTGTGTTGAAACCTACTTTTTAAAAAACCGGTTTATAGCCATATAATCCGAATGGGAACGATTCCGGGGCAATGCAGATCAGATTCGGGGTTAAATGGGAATGATGCCCCCTTAATTCGTATCCTAATCCATGTTTTAGGCCAGTGGGGACGCCACCTAACTGTGCCTGATGGTATACTGTTCTCACATTAAAATTAACTATTTGTACAGTGCATACAAACGTATGAAATCATTGGTGACCACTCCTGTGTTCTTGCACTGTCACTAACACCTTTTCCTTTGCAGATCAAAAGCAACAATTTAAATTTCAATTGCAGATGTTTGCTTTGGGCTTGTGTTTCACAATACTTTGCTCCTTTTGTTCTTCTCCCATGCTGCTGACATTCTGGCCACATTAGCAAAGTTTTGCTGCCTACCCTCATTCCCATATTTTCTGACAGACACATAGCAGCAGCAGCAGTGCCTCCTGGTTCTTCCTGGTGTCATCCCCTTGCTTGTTCTCTCTCCATCTCCCCTCCCTCACTTTTCCCTTTCTGCAAGGAGAAAATTCTGTCACCCATTCCTGTGGGGTGAACCAGTCCCCTGATGCTGGGATGGGGAGGCAGTACAGCAGATGTGCAGAGGTACCATTTTGCTGGGCACAATCTCTGGGAAGCTCAAGAAGGAAACACCCTCTGGCGGTCTCTCTTGCTGCACACTGGACCCATATGCATCTCCCCATCTGTTGTGCTCCTGGAGGCTGCTGGCTTGGCTCGGACAAATGGAGCAGGGGTGAACTAGAGCTGGCTGCACTCCATGCAGTAGAGTTTGGTCTTGGTCAGCCACAGGGCAGGAAGGCTTCTGTGGGTGTTTATGCCATCTGCTCCTCTTTATTAAGTCATCTTTTTGGGCTGCTAAAAGTTATACCATAGAATCACAGAATTGTAAAAACATAGAGTTGGAAGAGACCACAAGGGTCATCCAGTCCAATCCCTTTCTTTGCAGGAATTCACAATCAAAGCACCATGACAGATGGCCATCCAGCCCCACAGGGCTATCACACAGGGTTATTAATGCCTGTAACCATTCCCACTTCCAAAATACAATTTAAATATGGCCTGTGAAAAAATAATAGGCTATATTTAAAAGGAACTTTTCCATGAAACATTGTGAATATTTATAATGGTTTAATGTGAATCAGTGCAGTACCTAATACTTGTGGGTAAGATTTGTGACCAAGAAAGGTACATACCTATACTATATGTGGGTTTCCCCTCATTGAAAATATAATTCATGCCTCAATGTCTCTGTTTGAAGTGTGAAACTCATGGACTCAGTGGTAGCCAGCATGGACTGGGACTGGGAGGTGGGGCAGAAAAAGGAACACATGTCATCATTGAATGGAACAACCGTCCCAAATAGCAAAGCCCCTGTTGGTAAAATCCCTTTCTCCCAACGTTATCATACCCTCCCTATTCCCCCTTTCTCTCGTACATATCGTATTTTCCGGCGTACAAGATGACTTTTTGACCCTCTAAAATTGGGTCAAAAGTCGGGGACGTCTTGTACACCGTGTGTGCGAGCTCGGCCGCCAGCTTCTCAGGCCTCCGGAGGCCTGGGGAGCCAGCAGCCCTGCGCTGGCTTCTAAG
>NW_024813610.1:0-2464 GCF_019175285.1 Sceloporus undulatus
ATCTATGATTCTATGATTCTAACTGTTCCATATCTTAGGTGTTGTTGTTTTTTAACCCCCTCCCTGCCCTTCCATGTCCAGGACACATGAGGCATCAGAATCTGAGAGCTCGATCCTTACCTGCTTTCACATCAACAACTAAAAGCTTTCTCATTCCCTTTTGGGTATATCAAGACACATAATTCTCTAGACAAGATACTTTCCTTCAGTGAGGGAGCAAACATCCTCATATTCCATGAAGAATGAGGCCTTTGTGTTCAGCCACCAGGTTGTATGTGATGCCACCTATGTGGCAGATTGTCAGCCAAATATCATTGTATGTTACCTATTGATCCAGGTGTATAGATGGTTTTATCAGTCTGGATAAAAATGTAGCCATTGTGGAAGGATAGAACAATTGTCTCCAGAGTGAAGAGTGAATTGGTAGCTTGGATTTACACATAGTGGTTTCCATATTTCTTCTCTATGGCTGGAATCTACCAAAAGAAAAAGAAAAGAAAAAAAAAAAGAAAAGGTTTGGATAGAAATATCATATTCTTTTTAAATTGAAAAAAAGAAACATGTTACCATCTCATGCTGTTTTTCAGAGACATTAGCGAGCAGCTAAATAAAACAACTTACCACTCCCGAATTCAAGCCAAATATGGGCTACCTCCTGGTGTTATCGCACAGCTTTTGTCCCCAAAACCACCACCTGGGTACAGCCTGGTTCCAGTACTGGTCCCTGAACTTGCTTTGGCATCCGTTTTTCAAAGTTGGGAGCTTTCCGACTTTGAAAAATGGCTGGTGAAGTGAGTTCAGGGACCAGTATTGTAGCCAGGCTGTACCTGGATGGCAGTTTTGGGGACAAAAGCTGTGCGATAACACCAGGGGGCAGCCCGAATTTGGCTTGAATTTGGGAGCCGTAAAAAGCTTTACTTTGCTGTGTGATAAACTCTAAAGGGAGAGTGGCCCCAAGAAATATTTATTATAGAAGGTACATAAAGATCAGGAAGTGAGGGGCAGTACAGATGGACAGCTCTGTGCCGTCCGTTTTTGCCCCGTGTCTATGCTGCAGCAAAAACTAGAGCGGCTTCTTTTTTGTGATGCCAGAAGCAGGAAGGGGGGGGTGCCATGACACCACTTCCTGCCAACAACGCCTGGTCACTGTACAGCGACGGCGGCATCATGGCATATGGATGGGATGCCACCATGATGCCGGCGTCCATACATATTAGGGTTTGGGAGTGTGCGGTTGCTGTATGCTCCTGAACCCTAAAATCACAGTCGCCATGCCACAAAGCACCCGTGTGTACCAGGCCGAAGGAAGGTGAACTAATGATTCATATTTGATTCTTGAAGAGTGTTCCATTCAAAGAGGAAGCTAATCTTTTTATATATATCCTGTTTCAGAAAGATTCTCAATAAATGAACTTGGTGAAAAGTAACCAATATAGAAATGTCAAGAGGGCCTCCATACACAAGTATCCATTCTGATTCCTGGAAAAATCCAAGCAAACAAAAACCTATTCTGCTTTTCATGTCTTCTTATTTGAATAATCTCCCAGGAAGTGTCTCTATGTTAAAAAAATGGCTCTCAACTTTAGTTAATCCAGTTCTAATGTAAACAGGGCATGTTGTTTCTCTGCCATCTCCTGATCCCACCCTTCTATCCTCCACCTGAACAAACGCCTGGTGTTCAGAAGCAAGAGCTTAAAAGGAATGGTGGCTTCACAGTTTCATGGCCAGTGCATAATGATGGGACCCTCTGCCACTTCCATTGTTATCCTTGTAAACCAAATCCTTGGAATGAAACCCCTCTCTTGTTCAACAACAACAATTAGATTGTACTGGGTTTAAAGCTACGGCCATATGGGCCCTAGTCTTATTGATTCCTTCTCTCCCAGGTGAGGAATACATACTAAACTTTAAAATCTGTTAGTTTTTAGTGGTAACTAGAACTTCCACTGCCATGATAGTGCCATCATTACAGGTGCCACCTTGATGTCGCCACCTGGATGTGGTTTATAAGACTGGTGGTGTGTGGAACTTGGGCACTCTGCTCTCTTGCCATCACTTGTGTTCACTTGTTCATTTTTGAAAAATGGCTTGCAATAATAGCAAACAGCATATTTTGCCTTTCAGCCTCAACTTTTTCTGAGCGGTCCTCCACAAAACTGCTTTTGTGTTGCACGGAGGCCACATTTTACTTGTGTCCATTTTTTCTTTGATTTTCTAAAAACTGGATGATGAGACAGACATTAGCCAACATATACCTATTCAGAAAAGGTACCTTGTACCTTTGAGTCTCTTTGCATACAAATATTCCAGATTAACATGGCTATGCCTATGATATACAACAAACTATTATAGTTTTTCATGAGCAATTTTGGGGATGGAATTTAGAGGAGAGTTTAAAGAAAATGAAGTCAGAGTGTGAATTGGGATAAGAAAACTAAAAGTAGAATGAGCTAGAGATTTCAAA
>NW_024813611.1:0-2464 GCF_019175285.1 Sceloporus undulatus
CGCAACCTGAAAAGGGGTGTCCTTGGGGCTTCAAGCCCCAAGGACACTCTGGAGCGGTGGGGAGAAGGAGAAAGGGGCTGCTTGGCCCCTTTCTCCCTTGCTTTGCTGGGCGCAGCCATCTGAAGGCTGCGCCCAGCGACGCAAAGCGGCGCCGCAAACCAGGAAGGAGCTCCGAAATGCAGTTCCTTCCTGGTCCGCACTAAGGGCGCACTAGGCGCCCTGGCGCGGAGCGAGGACATCACGTCCGCACCGCCCCATATAGAGGCGCCGCGGCCGTGACGTCCTCATGCAAATTGGATGGGGTTAAAAGCAACACCTAACTACCTGTGAAACCAGCAAAGACTCCGTCTGGAACGGCCGCCGTCATTTTTTACATGCAGAGCGCGTATTACGGTTAGGGAGGTGCGGAAGCACCACACCTCCCTAACCCTAGTACGCGCTCCGTGCGTACTTTAATGGCGGTGTGTAACCTGCCCTAGAAACCTCAGGGCCTGGGATGATCATGAACTGACAACCCTAAGGAGTAGGGAATAGCAAAAGTTTAGATAGTAAGAAAAATGTAGATACAGTCGGCCCGCCCCATATGTGGCTTCCCATATGTATACTTGAGGTCACGTGGACAGGAAACCCCATTTAGATGAAATGCCGTCTGCGCCTGTGGCCCATGTGCTGCGTCACACACGGGAGTGTGCCCCATTCATCTAAATGAGACTTGATCATGCACGGAATTCACTTTATATTGGGGGGGGGGGCAGAACAGATCCCTGTGTAAAGCAAGGGTCTACTGTATTTAAATTTCTTAATACAATTTGCTGGTGATCATATTTTTCATTCATAGCCTCAATTGTTTTAATTAAATATCATATTTAGCATTTCCTATAGTGTTTTCAAATGTCTGAAGTGCTCCATGTACAGTAAATTATTGTAATCCTTACAGCAACTTTGTAAGGTGGGTCACTATTCTTATCCTACCCCAGACGATGGCTACCTGAGGAAGTTCATGGCAAAATCAAATTAGCATTTGTAATTATTTAGATGTGCACAGTTGCAGATAAGTCACATATGTCTTTTTAAAAAAGATTACTGCATTGAACTGAGGCTAATGTCTGGGTTTGTGTATACATGCAGCATAAATTGCCTTAATCCGTGCAGTTTTAGACTTTATTTGAATTTGGATTGTCAAAGCAAGGATGGAGGATGTATGGTCTTCCATTTACGAATTACAGTTGCCATATGCAAAGGCAATAACTGAGCAAAATAAGTTGTAGCATAAGCTTTTGTAGACTTGGTCTACTTCCTCAATACAACCAGGGTGCTAACACTTGGGGGGGGGGTTAGTATTCAGCACTTTGGTTATCTCCTTTAATGTTGGGATTTGAAGCCATTGGTTGGGACTGATGGGAATTGGAGTCCAACAATATCTGGAGGACTACAGGTTTTCCATCCCTGGTATGTACTGTACTAAGTAAATACTGTAATATATAAATTATATCTGTAGTAAGAGCCCTTATGGGCTTTGGAACATGTCTTGAAGTTATGTTTTGTGAATGTTTAACATCATCTGAAAACAATCTTTTTTGTTTGCATGAGTATTGCAACCGTTAAATATAAGGAGAATAGGATTTCTGAGATCAAAAAGCTGGTTCACTTTCAGCACTGTATTTTGTTGATTTGTTGAGCTAGAAAGAAAGACAAAAGAAAGAAATAGAAATATTTATTTTAATGACATTGGGGGAGAAACCCTCTCCATCCCATTCTAATTCCGCACCTTAGGCCTCTGGTGGTAGCAATTAGCTCACTGTGCTAATGAGAACCCTTGGAGGAAAGACTGACAGGATTAATTAAGGGGTGAATTTCACTTTAATAAATGTATAGGCAATTTTCTAAATGCAGATGGCCCAGTCCACCCTAGTGGGAGTTCTGCATAGAGCCACTTCATATGGTAAGTGTCTGAGAGAAGTGGTTAATTGGTAAAATGCTACATGATACTGATTAGAAGAGAGCTAATGGCTGCCTTTGCTTCCCAATGTATTATTCATTGCCAGACAATGTGAAAACCTCATTTTTTTTAGAGGTCCCCCACAGCCAGGTATTTTCAGCAAATTGGACGGGGTTAAAAGCAACACCTAACTACCTGTGAAACCAGCAAAGACTTCTGTTTGTTATCAATTTCCTACACAGAAAGACACATTATTTTTGCACATTTTTTTTCCTGTGCTGCTTTTGTATCCCACCTTTCCTTTAGCAAATTCAAGACAGCATACACAGCTCTCCTCCACTTTACTCTTGCAACAGTCTTATGAAGTAAGCCAGGAAAGCTGACACAGCGTAATTTGGCGAAGGTCATCCCATACATTTCATGACTTAGTGCAGTCTCAGACCAGAAGTACCACTGCAGTGCTCTGCTATTCAGGAACAATCATAGAGTTGAAAGAGACCACTAGGGCCATCCAGTCCAACCCCC
>NW_024813612.1:0-2464 GCF_019175285.1 Sceloporus undulatus
TTTTTCGCCTGTCTGTTTTGGGCCATAGAGGACAATGGTCAGAGGACTAAAAAATGAAAACAACATTTAACACATTCTACTTGAATGTGTCTAAAAGTTTCCCTAGGCCCAGACTACATAACATTCAGATCTAAAGCTACCCAGGGCTATTTTGCTCCTCTTGGGGTACATGTCCTTTTACATTCTGCTTCAATATGGACACTGATAATCATAGGGCATTCCAACCAGGGGGTGATTCAGTTCCAAGAGAAACAGAATGGTGACAGAGCCATTTGTTTTCACTTGATTGTCTGATCTGAATGGATCTAGGTTATGCTCATGCTGCACAGGATGCAATCCACTTCTTCAGATGCATACAGTGTATAACACTGGATTAAAGTTCTTGGAATAATATATGCAGCTATCATGCATGTGGTTTGGGGTGGGAACAAGGTGGAACTATGTGTAGAAAATAATTAACAATGGCCACAAAAATGTTGGTGCTAATAATTCCCCCCCCCCCCCAGTGTCAAGGAAGCTTGGCTTGGGATGCCTTGGTTTTTATGGGTGGGGGTAGATTGGGAAGGGGGGGTGCCTATGAATGTCTCTTTTCACTGCCAGGTCATTTTGGCATTGCTAAGCCCAGCCATAAACAGTAGCAGCTGGTCCATCCCCAGTATGGCCACAAGTACATGGGAATGAGCCTGTTGCTATGGAGGAGGAGGAGAAACACACGCGCCCTTGAATATAATGACAACATGAATTGAGGCAGGGTCAATAACAATATCCATTTCCAGTTATGAGTATCCAAGGTAGTGTTTATACAGTACTCAGCTACATTCTGTATTTGTTTTGACTATTAAATAATAATCTTCTAGAGTCAATCATAGCTACAATTCATATTGGGGGTAGGGAAGAATGTGTGGGCTGGGGATAACTGTTGCTGTTCTTCATCTGTGTTTTTTAAAATGCAATAAACTTTTATTTTTTCTTCTTCAAACCGAAAGGTGGGGAACACCCCACTAACTCTGTCTTGCTGGTTTTGTGTTGTCTCCCATGCTCATTTCAGACGAGAGTAAGACAAGTAATCAGAAAGTTACAATTATTTCCCCAGTAAAAGATGTGTGCACATGTGTCTAAGACTGATCATGGCCTTCTCAAGTGTGTATAATTTTAAAGAAAAGAAAACTTGTGTTACATCTTTCACCTCAAGTAATGTATGCAAAAGTGAAGGATGTGAAATAGTGTTACAGAGAAATTCATTTATTCAGAAACCAAGAGAAAGCCTGAGCCCATAGTCCTTGCTGGCACTAGAGCAGGCATTTCAATTTCTTTTGACTCACACCTGCAATTATGTATTTTCCTTCTGTCACAAATCCCTTGGCTTTCCACAGGAAATATACTAGTTCGCTGCTTGTTCACATTCTCCAGTGGCCGTAACAAGGCAAGATGACATTAAGACAGACAGTTCTGCAATTGGATTTAGATTTTCTAGTGGGAGCACACAATATGGACCTGGCCTCTATTATCCTTGCCATCCACTATATAGAGAAGAAGCCAATTATGAACAGAATCTTCTTAAAAACAGCATTGGAATTTGAGAATTACATTTTTTTTTTCAGAAAGCCAACAACACATGTTTGATTACATATAGATGCATCATCATGCATATTTTAAAATACTCTCTCTAAAAATAGTCACACTATATCCTTAGAGCAAGACTAATTTGTCTGTTACCCTCTTCCACCAGATCCTAAAGACAGACACTGAGTCATTTAATACTTTCCCTTGCATTGTGTTGACTGTCCAAGCTAGTTGTCAAACAACTAGACTAAGGGCTGATGCAGACCGGCACAATATGCTGGCTTTCCAGCGCTGTGGGGGTGTCACGTACACACAACGCACAACACATGCCTCGACAATGCCCCAAAGCCAGCATCACATTGCCCTGCTGCCCACACCAGGGCAGCTTTTCTGCACTCCGACAGCACGGCATTTAGATGCCACACACTGCAGGAGCACCAAAAAGCCACAGAGGAGGAGGAAAAGGCAGCACTTTTCCAGTGCAAAAAGGAGCGGCATCTGGCCACTTCTTTTTGCACTGGAAAAACACCTGAGTGGAGCTACAATGTGTGTTTACTGCGCTGCCCACCCAGCTTTCCCAGGGCCAGCGTGATGCAGCTGCTTCAGGGCAGTCTGCTTCACCCCTCACTCTGTTGGTTACGGAAATCAAACTACAGCTCTATGGAAGGCATATTCTGGTTCACAGAGAATCTTCACAAGGGCTGACAAATATTCTATGACAGTGCCTCCAACTTTCCAAAACCACATCTTGGTGCAAGGAAGTTCTCTTGCTTACCACTGGCCTTCCTGGCATACTATCCCATAACTGACCAGAGATAAGGGTGAAATTCTTCCCTGCACAGTTAGTTGAGAAGAAACAGTGGAGATGCTTCTTTGTGCTGTTTCATGCACTCCATGTCCT
>NW_024813613.1:0-2464 GCF_019175285.1 Sceloporus undulatus
TTTTTCTAGGCCTTTTCTGATTTCCTTCCATGTGTCTCATAGTTATTGTGAAATGGATATGAGTTTTTATTTGTTAAATTTGTTCCTAGATATTTAACTTTCTTTCCCACATTAAATTGACTAATTTCCAAAAACTCCTCTATTTTGGCTCTAGATGTATTAGATCATTTATACAATTTAGCATCGAATTCTTGGAAGGTCTTTTTAATTTTATTATGGCGAGATGTTAATGTCGAAACTTTTTTTATTTCTGTAATGTTGTTTCATTATTTTAAGTTCCTTATTTTATTGGCAAGCCATCTTCTTGACTTGTTCGCTTGTTCAAAATTCCTTTGTTTTAGATATCTAAGTTTATTCTGTATTTCCATTGCTTTTTCTGTAAAGGTTTATGAGTGAAGATTGCATCCTGGATTATGCTCATTTTGGGGATGTGAAGACGTATGTAAATTCATTTTGTAAACCCAGTGAAACAAATACCTCACAAAGCTCTAGTAAACAACATGTACACATACAGTCCCCACACAAAGGACTCACTTGCGCACTGTGTGTCTGGGGTCTGGAAATCTCACTTCCACCTTCTGGGAAGACAATGCTGCTAGAGACTGAAGTTGGTGCTTTATGCCTGCAAAGCATGGGCTCAGTCTCTCAGCTGCAGCCCTTCCACACAATCCTGGACTGAAGCATTTAAACAAAGGTCTTCTTTCGGCTCCAGGAATAAAGACCTACCTTCAGTACAAGGACCCTGATCCTTATTCTTCTTATTGTTGTTTGTTTGTATGTTTGTATTATCATTCTTGGTCATATGAGATGGTCTGGTCTGGGAATCCATTAATAAGAAAACTGGGGATACTTTTAAAACCTCCCAAAGGAGCTACTGTGATGTCCTGCCAGGACTGATTGAAACTTTCCCCTGCATTTTCTTTCACATTGGTTCAGGCCATAGTATGTTTAGTGTAGGAAAAGTTATTTGTATTAGTTTGTGGGAGGAGCTGTAGGTTTCCCCTGGATTATTTCCAGGTTTGGTCTGCTGTAGCTGGAAGCTTTTAGTTGGGAGCAGTCTTTGCTGTGAGCAGGCAGAGAGCTGTCTTTTTGGTGGCAAGCTGGCCCAGACAGCCGGAAAGGGTATTTCTTACACTTTAGCCATTTCAGTTACCAAGCTTAGCCATTTTAGTTACCATCAGCAAGAAAATAGAGGAGTTCAGGAGCTGAAAGACCCTGCATCAGCTCCACTGAGTGAGGAGAGCAAACTAACATCAGACCCAGAAAGATGACATCTGGAAGATTGCTGAAACTGTAAAGTACCTTTTGTTGAGAGCTGGGGAGGAGAAAACTCTTTATTTTGTCCTTTAAATTAAATTTCACCCCTTTTGAACTTTACATTCAGCTTCAGAGCCTTTTTTGGGTAGAAGAGTTTGATCTCACCAGGGTACCGGCTTTGCACACCCAAACCTGCCACCACTTTTAGTTGGGTGTGTCTTCATAGCTACTTTTGGACTTTTGGGGAGGACAAGCCTCCTCTTAGAAGCCAAAGCCCAATGTTTGTGAAGAATAAGAATAAGGCTTGTATTAAAACTATCTTCCCCATTTCTGATCCCTTTTAAAACCCATGTTCCCCAGAAGGAGCAGAACTGTTTAATAAGAAAACCCTCTCAGAAAAGAGACACAAAAGACACACTTCCTTCCTTTTGGCCCAAGGAGCCTGGCCTCTTTCTGACTCTGGAGCCTCAGGAGAGAAAGAGAGGCCTCTGTTCAACTGAAGCCTCAGAGAAGGTTCTGGAACATTATTCCCCACAGTCACAAGCAGCACAAAATGGCTGCCGGAACACAAAATGGCCTTTGGAGCACAAAAAGGTTGCCAAAACACAAATGGCCACTGGAACACAAAATGGCTGCCAAAACACAAAATGGCCACTGGAACACAGTGTTACTCCTCTTGTTGTCGCTGTGTGTCTCCAAGTTGTTTCTGACTTATGGCAACCCTAAGGGAAGTCCTTCACAGGCTTTTCTTGGCAATATTTGTTCTGAAGTGGTTTTGAAAGTGCCTCCTTTTTTAAAAAAATAAATTCTATTTATTAAAGTTAAAACAATACAAAATATATAAACATACAAGCAACATTCACACCTATCCAAGTGCCTCCTTCTGAGGCTGAGAGAGTGTGACATCTTGCCTAAGGTCACTCAGTGGGTTTCTTTGGCCAAGAGGGCATTCGAACCCTGGGCTAATGCTCCAGCCACTGAACCAAGCTGGCTCTTTGTTGAGGCTTTGTAGTTTTTTGTGGTGTGGCTCCAAGTCATTGCCGACTTCTGGGAGCCTCTCCTGGGGTTTCCTTGGCAAGAGTTGTTCAGAGGAGGTTTGCCATTGCCTTCCCTGAGGCTGAGAGAGTGTGTCTTCTTGCCAAAGGGCACCCAGCTGGTTTCATGGAGGAGTGGGGCACTGGACCCTGGCCTCCAGAGTTGTAACCCA
>NW_024813614.1:0-2464 GCF_019175285.1 Sceloporus undulatus
AAAAATACACAAAAATGCACTTTGGAAAGTCACACTGTCTCACCTTCATAGAGTGAGTGCATGTCTCAGAAACTGACTGATATCATCATCATCATCACTACTATCATTGTTAAAGCAGACCTTTTAGCATTAAAAGCACCAAAAATACACAGAAATGCACTTTGGAAAGTCACACTGTCTCACCTTTATAAAGAGTGAGTGCATGTCTCAGAAACTGACTGATATCATCATCATCATCACCATCACCACCACCACCACCACCACCATCATCATTGTTAAAGCAGACCTTTTAGCATTAAAAACAACAAAAATACACAGAAATGCACTTTGGAAAGTCACACTGTCTCACCTTCCAAAAGAGTCTTCTTCTTCTTCCTCCTCCTCCTGCTTCTTCCTTCCTCCTCCTCTTCCTCCTTCCTTCCTTCCTCCTCCTCTTCCTCCTTCCTTCCTTCCTTCCTTCCTCCCTCCTCCTCCTTCCTCCTCCTCTTTCTCCTCCTTCGTTCTTTCCTTCCTTCCTCTCTCCTTCTCCTGCTCCTTCCTTCCTCCCTCCTCCTTCTCTTTCTCCTCCTCTTCCCCCGCGGGAAGGGCAGCTGCGGGTAGGGCGGGAAGGAGGAGGAGGAGGACCTCCTCGTGGCTGTCGCAGCTGTGGGAAGGGAGAGAAAGGGCAGGAGGCCCGATGTGGCCGTCGGAGCCCTGTTGGAGGGCTCCAGGGGCCGCACCAGGCCTCCTAGAGGCCTGCTGCCATTTTGTTTTTCAAAATGGTGGTGAAGTCTCACGTGACCTTTCCCGTCGTGCCTGGAGCGGCGAGGAAGCGGGGCGGCAATCGGTGGCAGGACTGTGCAGGGGTCGGCCGAAAGGCCTCTGCGGGCTGCATCCGGCCCGTGGGCCGGAGGTTGCCGACCCCTGGTCTAGATCACTGGGAAAGATATGTCAGTAGAATGGCTATAACAGGATGGAGCTATGGCTAAGGAACAAGAGGGTTGCATGGTTATGGTGCATTTTATATTCTTCTAGACAAGAGTTTAAAAAGTTACTTTTACAATCTAGTTAGTTACAGTTTTTATTCCAAGCCATCATCTGAGTTACTGATACAGTCACATTTTTAAAAGTAAACATTTATTTTCTTGTTTGTGGAGAGCAACTAAAGTTGTTACCTGCTAAGCCACATTTCAAAATTTGAATGCTACAATGCTATTGTACAAAACAAGCCCATAGCTTTGTGGTTACCTCATTGTTGCCTCAAAAAGCACAAGCCAGCAATTGAACCATGTTATATTCCTCCTCCAGAATTTGGTGAGACCAGACCCTTGAACCTGTAAAAGTTACAAACAGTTAAAGTTACACCAGAAAGGAAATTCAGTTATCCCACTATGTTGCAATTTTAATGTAATGTACTTATATATTTGTTTTGGGATGAAGGAAGTAATGACAAGTAATTAGTTGTCTGTACCTATATGTTTCCAAACTCTATCTCAGACTACAATCATGCTCCTGTCAGTGGTAGAACCTCATAACAGCCCTGAATGTAGATCATGAAATTTCCTTCCTATTGACTTCAACAGAAGAGGAAAATAAATTTAAAAAATTTAAAATAACTTATTTTCTTATATTCCGATATTGGCTACCCTACTCATGTTGCATGGCAGAATACACTATGACAATAATATAATCCTGACTAATGTAGCATATGTTCCACATGACAATGATACAGATAATACAATCTGAGCATGGTGCTTTATTTCTCTGGTCTCACATCATGCACATTTGAAAGTTCACAAGGGGAAACTCTGGTGAGAAGAAAGGAAACAGTAGAAAAATGGCATTTTTTTTTACAAAAAAGGGAGGGATTTGTGCATACCAATTGCTGTCTGCAGAATACTAGGGATTTGAGCTCATTCCTAACACTTCTCTGCTTTAAACCCATATAGCAGAGGTACAGCTGTAGTTGGATATTAAGTACCAGCATTCCTCACCGTTGCTTATGCTAGCTGAGAGTTATAGCCCACCAGCATCTGGAGGACCACAAGTGACTTATGATTCTGGACACAAATACTCAAACTGCACCCCACAGATCCCATTGCTTTATCTGGAAGTGCTAGAACAAAGCATCTCATACAGGTAAGCAAAGGAAGAGGGCAGTTGTCCTGCAAGCAGAACTGGGGCAGCTGTTTCCCATGTCTTTCTCCCAACTCACTCTGCTGTATGTGAATACTGTGGCGGGCGCTTCCCCGCCGCCGTCATTTGCTCCGTGCGGGAGCCGCAGCAGCCAAACCGTGCGACTCCCGCGCGGAGCAAAAAAGAAGCTCCATTTCGGAGCTTCTTTCTGCGGCGCATCTATGACGTCGCGAGGCGCCTGGCGCGGACTCGCGACGTCATAGGCGCCGCGACACGTCTGGACGCTGTGTGTCCAGTACGTAAAGATGGCGGCGCCCATGTAGAAGGGGCGCCGCCATCTTGTACGTAT
>NW_024813615.1:0-2464 GCF_019175285.1 Sceloporus undulatus
TTTTTTTTATGAGAACCACATCTCTGTGCATCTCTGAAAGTTCTGTACCCACACTTGTCAGCACTGCATATAAAGATGAAATTGGTGGTGCATGTATTTGAAACACATTCAAGACATACAGAGTTTTATCCCGGTATATCCTGGGTCTATCCAGATAGACTAGACACAGCCAACAGTGTAAATCTTTCAGGAAAACTAAAACATCCAAGATCAATTATCCCAAGTTTTGTGGCGGGGTTGGCAGCTCCCCCCCCCAAAAAAAAAATGAATCAGATGCATTTGAAATTCATGTGAACAACACAGATTCAATTGACTTTCTACCGGGATTATTTATAACATTCGAATAATTCCTTAGAGAGTGTGACTTGCCCAAAGTCACCGAGTGGCTTCCTGGAGCCTGGAGACCTAACCAACCGTTTATAATATAAAATAATGGTTGTCATCCTGTTATGCATCTAAGGGAGTAGACTTTGCCAGAGATGAGGCAAGAAGGGAACAGAGTCCTTGCCCTGTAGAGAAGATGTATGAAAAGAAACCTCTGAAGTCCCTTTTAGAGAGTCAGAGGGCATGGGTCATACAAATGTCTATAAGGAAGAAACACATTTTCCTAAAGAGGAGAAGCAAAGGTAAGGGATGCAGAAACCCAGCAGGAACTCAACCAGCTGTTTGATTCTACTTCACAACTTCTGTTAGGGCTTTGATCTCCCTGGGAGCTACTGATATGATTTCATTTGTTTCAGCCAAAAGGCAGGTGGGCTTCATAGGGTTATACTCTGGCTGACACGGAAAGAGCATATGTTAGATCAGATGTGCCACACACATGAGAGCAGAGAGCAAAATGCAAACAGATTTGTTGACACCTCCTGTGTTATCCCATAACTTTCAAGCTGTAGCTTGCATGTGGGAGAACCAGTTTCATAGGCATACTTCATACCAGATTTCACTTGTTACAGAGGCTACACTTACATTGGCCTGATTTAAATGGGCCTTTGCACTGCCCCTGTCACGTGTTAGGGGTTGGCCAAGGACGCAGCATCCATACCAGCCTCACCCCTAGCATGTGACAGGGGCATCAAAATGGTGTCGCCCTGTACACATGGGCACAGCCATTTTGACGCGACGGACACATAGTGTCTGCACGTCCCGTCGTGCTGGCGATGTCACGAGTGCACCATTTGCACACTTGGGCATCACAGGCGTGATGCAAAAAGAACCTTGAGGCTGAGCTGAGGCTTCCCGCCAGTGGAAATGGAGGCGGCAGCAGACTGCCCTTTTTGGATGGTCTGTATCCCGTCATAGTTAACCATTTTGTATAAACTTCTTTCTTGTGGGGTTCAAGCATGTGAGAATACTGTTTATTGTTTAAATATTTTTTGTTTTTATTTCTTGCCCTAAATTGTCCACCTCTCTTCTCAGTGTCGTTAAAGCAGAAAACAGAAATCAGGAATATTATTATTTATAATAATAATAATAATAATAATAATAATAATAATAATTTGTTTTATTTATATACCGCTATTCCAAAGATCATAGCGGTGACATTTATATGCCAGCTTCTTCCAGTTATCTCAAAGTGACAACCAAATTATTCTCACAGAATCCTTTTGAGTTAGGTCAGGCTGACACACACACACACACACACACACACACAGAGAGAGAGAGAGAGAGAGAGAGAGAGATTGGCCCAATGTCAATCTGTGAGTGTCACATGGATCTCCCAAACCCCAGCCTAACACACCAACCACTAGAGTCTTACATTTTCAACTGACTGTCACTGTTCCGTTTGAAGAGAAGGAGAGATCAAGAGAAAGGATATATGTATTTATATGAATATCCAAAATCATTTGCATGCCGCACAATACCTAATAGAGAAATAAGTAATGCCACTTATCTCTGGCTGCATCTACACTGCAGAATTAATGCAGTTTCACACTGCTTTAACTGCCATACTTCAGTGCTATAGAATTCTGGGATGTTTAGTTTTGTGAGATATTTAGCCTTCTCTGTCAGAGAGCTCTGGTGCCCCAACAAATTACAAATCTCAGTGTTCCATAGGATGGAGTCATGATAATTAAAGTGGTGTCAAACTGCATTAGTTTTGCAGTGTGGCAACAGCCTCTGTTGCAAAAACCTCATTTATTGAAGAGCCATTAACACAAACAGCATCTGCAGCATGCTGGACAATGAAGCTGTTCCACATCACTCTCTACTGCATGTGTCATGTATGGTTACCAGATATTCCTTTTACTATATTTTGGGCATTTTTTAGAAGTCCCCCCCCCCCCTGGAAGTGGCAGCTGGCCAGCTGTTCTGGAAGCTTTTGCTCTGTTTCTGCCTCTTTTGGGTATAGCATTTATTAATTTACCAAAAAAAGGCCCTTGATTCAGAGTTACCAAGTCAGGAAGACTCCAGGCTCTAAGATTTCAGGGTCCAAATCTTGGGACATTCAACTTCAGTTGCTCAG
>NW_024813616.1:0-2463 GCF_019175285.1 Sceloporus undulatus
AGTCTGGTTTTTAAAGGCTGCAATAGGTTCCTACCAGAGGACTTGATATATGTTAGTAGTTAATGTTAGTATTGTTATCTATGTTATTTGTATGTCAATTTTTGTTTATAGGTTATGTATTTTGTACTATTTTGTAATATTTCAATTTTCTCTCTCTTTTATGTTGTTGTTATGTCTGTTTATATGTTTAAAAAAAAAGAATGGAGGGGGGCTTTTTCTGCCCTGTAGCCTCCCTTCTCTATCTCTTACAGCCCAAAAGGAATCACAATGCATTCTGTGGGCAGAAAGGATCTCCCAGTCCCACAGAGACCAGAAGGGGAGAGAAGGAACTTGGCCTCTTGACTTGTCCCCAGTGGGACACAATAGGGAAGAAGGATGAAGCAAGCTTGTTTTCTGCTGCTCCAGAGACTAGGGGCCTGAACAGTCTGGCCGAAATAAAGCTGCTTCGGGTCACTTTGGAGGTATGCTGTTTAAATGACACATGCATCTTAAGAGGCCAGAAGCTGCGCCAAAGCTGTGTTTCAGTCTAGCGTAGCTTTGGCGTGGCTACCGGCCTCTTAGGACACATGTGTCATTTAAACAGCATACCTCCAAAGTGATCCGAAGCAGTTTTATTTTGGCCTGTCTGTTCAGACCCTCAGATACAGAGCAGTGCATGCAAACTACAGGAAAAGAAATTATAGCTCAACATTAGGAATGACTTCCTGACAGTAAGAACTGTTCTAAAGTTCCCTCAGTGTGTGGTGGAGTCTCCTTCTTTGGAGGTTTTTAAACAGAGGTCAGTTGGCTTTGATTGTGAGTTCCTGCATGGCAGGGAGTTGGACTAGATGGTCCTTGACGTTTCTTCCAGTTGTAAGATTCTGTTATTCTACCTCTTTTCACAATCTCCCTCTGATCCACAGCATCACTGCCTTGCCGTGAGTCTCAATGAAAGAGTTCTTAGATGTTCGCAATTCTGCCAGATTTCCAAGGTGCATGGTCTTTCTTGTGAGCCCTAACAACACCAGATATATACTGGGATAATGTAAAAATTGTAAAGGGACAGGATACATGTGCTTGTCCTTTGAGTGTTAAACTGGCTTTGAAAAAAAACTAAGGCTCTGTAGAGATCAGCCTGAAAGGCTGGCCTGGGGGCAGAGTTGGGGCGTCGTCTCCAGATGCCGCACACCCTGACTCTGCCCCCAGGGCGCCATGGCAGCATCATGGTGTTCCTCCGGCACTGTGTCCATTTGATGCAGCGCTGAAGGATGTGCCATATAGCTGTGCTGCTGCGGCTATGGCACCCTTTAAATGGCACAAAAGGAACCGCTTTTTGTGGCTCCTTTTTGCGCCCTCGACAGGCTGAATTGGGGCTGTGGTGTGTGGTTGCCGCAGCCCCAATCCAACTAGGAAAGGGCCGGACTGTAGAGCTCCTAAGTCTCATTTCGGGATGGCAGTGTTGTATGGCACTGGTGGTCAGCAGATGAAGGGTACAGAAATTATTTATTTTACTCAACTTTTTGCACAAATAAAATAACAATTCCATTGAAAAGTGATGGCAAACGAAAAACTTCCTTTGTAGACAATGTGGAAAAGACTCAGATCGGATTGGTTCCTAGGTAGCTGAGCAAAGTTGATGAACGAATAGCGACAACTTTGTAACATAAGTAATTTCCATGTGCGTATTTGGCACTACAAATGAAGATGCCCATGTCCAAAAAGAAACTATCTGGCATCCCCTAATGGGATTATATCCCCCACAAAGGAAAGCCAAGCAGTGGAGAGGAAAATTTGTGAGGAAGATCTGCTATTTATGGCTTAAATTCTATGGATAGCCCCAATGAAATAGAGACATGGAAACAATGGCCCTAAACAACTGGGATCATAATACTGGAAAATGTCCCTCTCTCTGCCAGTGCCTGTCTGAGGAGAGAGATCTGCTGTAGGAGACCTCCTCTATGTCCCAATAGGGAAAGCAATCATTTCTGGAAAGATATGGGAATGGGGTCTTCCCTCCCAAGCATGATTGGTTCTGCCATGATTGATGTGGTTTATGGGAAAGGACATATGTATCAAATATTGAAAGGTATTGAATACTGAAATATATGAATGAATTATATATGGGCTCTGGGTAGAGGGGATAAGGAGTAGTGGGCAAATGGTAAAAGGGTGAAGGAATCCTGGGATGTAGAGGAAGAAGGGACTATTGGCAGCTAACAAGGCCAATACAATTTTAGGCTGCATCAATAGAAGTAGTGTCTAGATCAAGGGAAGTAAAAGTGCCACTATATTCTGCTTTGGTCAGGCCCCACCTGGAATATTGTGTCCAGTTCTGGGCGCCAGAATTCAAAAAGGACATTGAGAAACTAGAGCGTGTCCAAAGGAGGGCGACTAAAATGGTGAAAGGTCTGGAAACCATGCCCTATGAGGAACGACTCAGGGAGCTGGGGATGTTTAGCCTGGAGAAAAGAAGGTTAAGAGGTG
>NW_024813617.1:0-2463 GCF_019175285.1 Sceloporus undulatus
GCGCATGCGCCTTAGCGCACTTCTCCCCTTCCCTCTCAGACTCCCTCCTCCCTCCCGCAACAAGCCAACTTTTTCACCAACAGCTCTCTCTCTCTCTCTCTCTTTTTGAATGATTCAAACGCCAACCGCCAACCTTAAAAGGGCTTCAAGCTTCCTTCACGCGCTCAGCAGCCACATGAATTTCCGCCTTACCCGGGTCGGCTCTCTAGGCTGCCTCCACTCACTGCCGGCTCCGCCCGGCTCTCTCGTCTCTACTCTCCTCCACAGCTGCTCAAGCCCCGCCCAGCTCGTGATTGACAACACCAGCCAGCCTATGGCGTGACGCGACAGAAACGTCTCCCCCAAGTCACTGCCGTATAAAAGACGCCTGAACCCGCCCTGTTGCGAGATTGACAGTAGGCGGTAACCAATAGGAAAGCAAAAGTCGCTCCCTGTTCGGGTTTGGTGGTGTCATCGGGCGCTGCCTGGCTCCGGAGTGACAGGAAGCGTCTACCAATCGCCGCCCGCCCTCAAAAGCCCGGAAGAAGGATAAATGTTGCTGATTGAAGCGAAGCGAATAGCGACCCAATAGCAGGCGGGGGGCGGGACTTTACCTCACAACGCTCGGCTGCGATTGGGAGCCGGCAGTGGCCAATGGGAGCGCGCTGTAGACGAGGGCACCCTGGTGATTTCCCGACAAAGGCGGGCTTCAGCGTTCAAAGGGAGACGCCCACCTCATGACAAAGGCTCAGCCGCCACCAATGGAAGCGCTCGTTTCATTCCTCGTGGAGCTGCCTTTCCCAGCGAGTGGGGCTTCCCGCCCAATTGTTGCTCCCCGACAGACAAAGTGGCCTCCTCCTCCTCCTCAAGCGGCCATCTTGGGAGGTTCTCAACAGCGCCACCCAGAGGCCTAGCGAAGCATGGCGCTCTCCCTTCAAAGTTCTGCCTCAAAAGTTCACCGAAGCACTGCCCCTCAGTATAATAAAATGGGGATGGGGGGGGGGGGGGGACGAACCAACTGTGGCCCTCTCAGTGTTTTTGGACTACAAGTCCCATCACGCAGCAGTGTTGTTGGCCATATCGTTGTGCGCCATCAAGTCGTTTCTGAGACTTGTGACCCTAAAGTAACATTATAATGGGGATTTAATGGCAAGATTTGTTCAGAGAGGGTTTGAGGCTGAGAGAGTATGACTTGCCCAAGGTCACTGAGTGGGTCTCCATGGCCGAGCCAGGATTCGGACTCAGAGCCAGAGTACAACACAAACCACTACACCACCCTTGCTCTTGTAGGAAAGTACAACACCACCCAAAATCCACAGAATAGTGGATACTGTTATTGGAACAACTAAAATGCACAAAACACATGCTAAGGGATCCTGTAGCGCCTTTGGCAGACTGATTTTCCATACTTAACACCTCTACATCTGAGGAAAATCCATGTTGGAAGGTTTTGAAGCTCTACAGATATTCCTCCATAACTTTTTAACACAGAACCTGTGGCTAACATTGTCCCATGTTTTTTCCCCCTTACTCTATCATTTGTAACACCTTTGCCCTAATGAAGAAGCAGTGGAGCTTCGAAGGCTTGCTACATATATATTTTGTGTATTTTAGTTGGTCCAATCAAGATATCACTACGCTGTGCATTTTGGATGTTATTGTAGTCTGCTTTTAAGATATGCATATTTCCCCCCTGAAGAACACAGTAGCTTCTTGTGGAGAAAGTTAGATTACCAAGTCACAAGATTGGGCCAATACAATTATCGCACTATGCTCTTATAGTGCCATTGTTTCACTTTTAACTGTTATGGCTGCCTCTTGTGAACTTTAGGGGGTTGTAGTTTAGAATCATAGAATCGCAGAGTTGGACGAGACCACGAGGGCCCTGATCCAGCCCAACCCCATTCTGCCATGCAGGAACTCTCAATCAAAGCATCCCCATTGATAGATGGCCATCCAGCCTCTGTTTAAAGACTTCCAAGGAGGGAGACTCCGTTATTTTCCATTGAGGGAGTGTGTTCCACTGTTGAACAGCCCTTACTGTCAGGAAGGTCTACCTAACGTTGAGGTGGAATCTCTTTTCCTGGAGCTTGCATCCATTGTTCCGGGTCCTGTTCTCTGGAGCAGCAGAAAACAAGCTTGCTCCCTCCTCAATATGACACTCCTTCAAGTATTTAAACAGGGCTATCATATCACCTCTTAACCTTCTCTTCTACAGGCTAAACATCCTCCACTCCGAGTCTTTCCTCATAGGGCAAGGTTTCCAGGCTTTCACCATTTTAGTCACCTTCCTTTGGACACGCTCGTTTTTATTATTATTAACCTTTATTTATGAAGCGCTGTAAATTTACACAGCGCTGTACATACAATCTTTTAGTTAGACGATTCCCTGCCCTCGGGCTTACAATCTAAAAAGACAAGACACAGAAGGAGGAGTGGTGGAGGGAAAGGGTAAGAGGTCCAGCAGTTCCTCTCTACCGCCAA
>NW_024813618.1:0-2463 GCF_019175285.1 Sceloporus undulatus
GGAGATTCTCTACTATCACTTGGTTGCTTGGGCTCCCAGCTCATATAAGAAATTAATCAACTTTTGGAAAGTTGGCTGTCTTGTTCATACTGTACAATATCCTTACTACTGTATATCTCTTCTCAGGGTTATGCTGGTGAAGCAGTTCATTCCACTTTGCAAAAACTCATACTTCAAGTGCCTGATGCAAAAAAGCTTGCCAAATATTGGGTATGCCAGATGCGCCTTGAACAGTTTCGTTCCACTGAAAAGGTGCTTGGTATTTATGAAAGTGCCATTCTAGCAGGAGCACAGGTAGGATCTCTTAAATGCAATATAGTTTCTAATACATTGGGCTTTGACAGGAGAATAGGAAGAGTTTATGTTTACTTGTAAGTTAACAAGACATGGAATTTAACTAATGGTCAGGATGGTTCAATCCTGCGTGCTTTTATAGTTGCTAAAAGATTCATACTCCAATGCTGGAAAGATAAACATTCTCCTATGGTCAGTATTCCCATATTCAGGTCAAAAGATTTCAGTGCTTTAACTACTCAAGAATATGTATTTTACAGAAACAAAGTTCAAGAAAATGTGTTTTTTGAAAATATGGTAATCTTATATTAATGTATATACCTATCCCATGCTCATATCCTTTGTATTTTCTTCCCATTTTTCTCTCCCCCCCCCCCCCCCCCCTCTTTTTAATTTTTTTTTTAAAATCCTTTTTTTAATCCAAAGATTTATTTGGTAGATTTACCCTATGGTATTTTTTTTTTAAACAATATAAAAGCTGGAACTACTCTTATAATCTGCTGTTCATCCAAACAGTTCAAAATAATATATGTAGCTCGATTCCCCCCATTTTATCTTTTTAACAAACTTGTGGAATGATGACCCAGTGAGCTTCACAGTTGAGTAGAGACTTGAATGTGTGTTTACCAGGTCCTAGTCCAGCACCCTGATCAACACACTGGCAAATTACAACTAACCTAATCGGATACTAACCAAAACATATCTCTTCCAGCCAAAGGATGAATTACGTCATGCGTTAGCTGATGCTATGAAGGCTACAACAAATCTAAGAAAATCTGATGGTAAGAATAAGAATTTCCCACCTTAAGTTTATTAGAATCACTAGACAAGTATGCAAGTTCTTCTAGCAAAGGTTGTAATGTTGTTCTTTGTCATCAAGGCTGAGAATATTAAAATTATATACCGTATTTGGGTGTATTTATAAATAAATACACACACAGGTCTTTGTGTGTGTACACTCATATGTGATGTTATAAAAGCATGTGTGTATATGTGTTTACATGCATCTGCCCTATTGACATGCTTGTAAAAGAGCAGAAAAATATAAGATCTGGCTCACTTCGGTGTATGAATAAGCACTGCATTGTAAATTCTATTTCTCTTCAACCTTGGATGCTTTAAGCATCTTTATCTCCTGACTTCCCAATCTCAATTTGATATTTTCCATCTTTTCAGCTACTTGCCTGCTTGGTACCGGTAACCAATAATTCTACCGAGTTGAATGCATGGCTCTTCCTCTTGCAATGGAGAGAGAAAACTCAAAAGATCACAGGCCTCTTTTATGAATCAAAAACAGTCTAGTAAAAAGATTCCAAGCTGAGGTGGAGTTGAGCAGTAAAAAGGGAACAAGGGCAATTTGTTTCTCCACTAATTCATTTTCCATACTGGCGTCAGAGGAGCTCCTCTTCCACTACATTCAGGATAAAAAGGCAGTGGGTTTGCAAGGGGAAAATAGTGCTCCAATCCTCCTTTGCCATCCTGTTCATTTTCCATACTGGCTGCTGAAGAAGCAAAGCCTCTGCTTCCATGGGCAGCACAGAAATACAGTAGGTTGGTGAAGGTGTCTTTCCTTTATCAGCCTGCTCCATTTTTGGCCAACACCATTTTCTACTCTCCTGGTTTGTTTCTTTGGGTTTGTTTGTTTGTTTCCTATTTGTAAGTAAAAAAGGTTGTTGCACTAGGAATTTTGGAGAGCTTAGTGTGAAACAAATAGTCACCCCACTTGCTGCTGTGCATCTAATGAAGATCTTTTCTGTCTATCATGTACAATGAGTTTTGAATTTAAGCGTTGGATTGGGACACTGGGAGGCAAGGGTTCAAATCCTTACTCAGCCATGAAAACTCACTGGATGGCTTTGGGCAAGTCACACACTCTCAGCCTCAGAGGAAGGCAAAGGCAAATAAATCCATTCTGAATGAATTCTGCCAAGAAAGCCCTGTGAAAGAGTCATCTTAGGGTTGTCATAGGTCACAATAAATCTTATTTTTAATACACCTCAGTTTCTACAGTTTGGAAATACATGAAATATCCATTTATTGGGGGGAATGTGCCCCCCGAGTTTCAATGGAAACAATTCTTCAACTTGTGTAATCTTATATTTCTGTATTCCTATTTTCTCTAGAAGAATGTGTGAGGAAAGAAATCACTCAAAATGATGAGGCAAAGGA
>NW_024813619.1:0-2463 GCF_019175285.1 Sceloporus undulatus
ATTGATTATAGCAATATTTTAACAGAAAGTTTAATGCCTTTGCTTGTTGAGGTAAGCAGCTTTGTTTCTTTGAGTCTAGTAGCTGAAAAGCAAAGAGGAATGGAATGAATGAATGACAAAGAAGTGGACTAATATGAAGATGAAGCCAATGGAAAAATGTGATATGTGAATGTTATACAATACTAACTAATATGTTAGACAGGAGACTGCTGTCTATAAATATAGAATATTTGAACTGGAAAAAGATGAAGTTATCAGATAACCATAAAAGTACAAAAGATTTAAGAACTGACTGGTCAACTGTAACTTTAAATCTTCTCTCCAAAATCCATAAATTCAAAGTACTGGTTTTGACCTATACAGCCCTAAACGACTTGGGTCCAGGTTATTTGAAGGACTGTATCTCCCTGTATGAGCCCCCTAGAGTACTGAGATCATCTGGAGAGGACCTTCTTTATTTCCCACCACCTTCTCAGGTTCATTTTGTGGAAAGAAGAGAGAGAGCCTTCTCAGTGGTTGTTCTCGAGCTTTGGAACTGCTTCCCGAGGGAGGCAAGGATGGCGCCATCCCTGCTGTTCTTCCAACACCAGGCCAATATTTTTGTGCAGTCAGGCCTTTTAAACCAATAATGGCTGGGGTTTTTTTTTTATCTTGTGCTATATAAATTTTAATGGTTTATATTTTTAACCTATTATATTTTATAACTGTTTTAACTCTTAAAATTAATAGATTTTTAAATTTTATATTTATATATTTTAATATTGCTCTACTGTTTTTAAATTGTATTGTTTTATACTTGTTGTTCACTACCTTAAGTCCCTATATTGGCAGAAAGGCATGATATAAGATAATAATAATAATAATAATAATAATAATAATAATAATAATAATAATAAGTAACTCTCAATAGCATACTAGAGTAATGTGTACTAATTTCATACATAACTGCATGACTAAAATTGCAAATATCATCTATATACAAAATAATGTTTTCCTACATTTAGGCAGGCCTTCTGGCAACCAAACGTAGGGCCAAATGAGATTGGCCCAAAGGGGCAGCGGGACACTGCCCATTTGTGTGCCAGACTGGGGCCATGGCACCTTTTCTGCCACGGCAGTGGCTTTTCAGCATGCAGCGTGTAAATGCTTGGCCGTTGGAGTCCTGCAACATCTGGTCAGTCAGGAAGCATGATGCCAGCTTGGACAGCATAGAGGCATGCATCATCTGAAGGCCATGCCCCCATGCTGTCCTGAAGCCAGCTGAAGCTGCTGGTCTGTTTTGCGCTTTACTTTTTCTTCTTAAAATAAGCAAGCTTCTCCCCATCTTCTACTTCTATGCCACTGTAGCTGAATAACTGTACTGGATAAAATTTAATGTTTTACAAGCAAGTGTCCTCCCTGCAGCTTCAAGAAGAGTTAAAGGGGCACAGGGAATTGTAGGGGAGGGTAATTCCATGTGCTAGTGTTCACATTGTGAGACACAACCCACTCTGTTCAGAAAGTAGAGCAAAACTAGCAAAGATAGTTTGCCCCATTCAATTGTCATGCAGGAAACACCCTCTGTTATTTCAGTTGAGATATATGCTTGCTTGCTTGTTAATTTAATATACAGTGAGCCCATTGCGATTTGGTTCCAGGATTCCCCATGGATACCAAAATCCATGGATGCTCAAATCCCATTATATAAAATGACAAAATCAAAGTTTGCCTTTAGGATATTTTTTTTTTATATTCAAGCTGTGGATATGGAGGGTTAACTGTATTACCCAAGTGACAAATGCTCTTAGAGTGGCTTACAATAATTAAAAAAAGGTAATAAATAAAAGCATAACCATGAAATGGCTGCCTTGTGAATGCGTTACCTAGGATGGCCCATTTGCCTGCCATGTGGGTGAGTATTTCTCTTGGAGATGGAATGGCTACTGGAAGGTAAAGGCCTCACCTAAATATCCAATGACTAATGTCCAATTAGTCTAAATGTACATAGTAAGGATGTCAGATGGGTTACTCTAGAGAGAGCATTCCATATAATCTTTTATATGCCATAGGTGACCATTGAACTAATCTCCCACAGAATGTCATGCGGTAATGTAGATGGACACTGACAATTAACTATCACAGAGGTAACCATTGAGATCATAAGTAGATCATACAGGAATTATGCAATGCTTCCTTCAGACACCCAGGAAACAAGTTAACAATGGCGGGTTATAAACCACCAGAAAGTACGCGCAGAGCGCGTACTAGGGTTAGGAAGGGGCGGTGCTTCCGCACCCCCTAACCCTAGTGCGTGCTCTGCACACACAAAATGGCGGTGGCTGTTCCACACGGCCACCGCCATGATTACGTCACAACTGTGCCACCTCCATACGAGGTGGCGCGGTTGTGATATATTGAGGCCACGGCGCATAGTGCGCCTTTTCATCGGTCCCAGAAGGAGTGCAATTTCCGCGCTTCTTCCTC
>NW_024813620.1:0-1699 GCF_019175285.1 Sceloporus undulatus
CAAGCGGGAAGAAGCGGCATTAAAAAGGTGCTGCTTTTTTCCGCTTGGGGCGTGCGGGGGGCGTGTTCATGGCGGCATTCAGGTAAGGCCCGTCTGAAGGCTCTACCTTCATGACGTCATGAATACACCCCTTTTTGCCCGTCTGTATCCCGCCAGAGATTCCTTGTGAACTTCCCTTTTTTCTTGGAAAGGTTCACCTTAAAGGTGAAGAACTGTGGAGCGAAGTTATTTATTCAATGAAAAACAAAAATAATAAAAAACCCTTCAATTTATCATGTTACATTCAGGGCTTGCTATATTTTCTTGAAGGGCAAAAACACTGAGCTATTTTAAGTTCTATGTCCTTAACAGACATATTTTATTTAGGCAACACAGATGTGATATCATGGACCCCGTAATGGAGGTCCCCAAGTTTAGGTGGGTGGCTGAGCCCTAAAAAAAATGCAAATTTAGATACCAGGATTCTGCTGTAGTTGAACCCTCTCAGGAACTATCAGTCAGAAGTCCTAAACAACCAAACCAAATATGCAGATATAGATATAAAGATATTAACGATAGCCGTTGCTGTTGAGTCTTACCCAGAATTTTAAAAAATCTGCATACAATCAATCCTCTGCACTTCTAAGTACACATTATACTTATCAGAGAGTTCATAACGAACAATAACAGATGGCAGAAGTAATTAGCTCTCCCCTTGACTGTACCTTCAGGGATCCCAGGGTTAAAAAGACAAATGAGTCCTAGAGCCAATCAAGCCTGAACTCTCCCAAGAAGCCTAGATGATTAAACTGAGTCTGTCATACTTTGGAGATATAATATAACCCACCTCAATCCATAGGCAGACGCAGGATATAAATAAACATCATCATCATCATTATTACTGCTACTACTACTACTACTACTAGACAGGATGCAATAAGAAGACAACAGTGATTGGCAATGTAGAAGGCTGTAGGAAAAGAGGAAGACCCCATTACAGGTGGGTAGACTCGATCAAAGAAGCCACAACCCTAAATCTGCAAGACCTGAGCAGGGCTGTTGATAACTGAATGACATGGAGATCTCTCATTCATAGGGGCACTATAAGTCAACAACAACAACCTGCAGGCACTATAGCAGGTGTTATGAGGCCTGATGGAGATCCCAGATCACAGGAGAAGGAGCCTTTCCTACCCTCAGTGGCTGTAAGAAACACCTATACTCTTTAATTCCTTCACTGGGCAAACGAGGAGGCATCTCTTGGAGTGATGAACTGAGTGGGAAAATTTGCAGCAGCCATTTTTTACTTGAATGAATGAATGAATGATTTATTTATAAACCGCTATTCCTGACAGATCATAGCGGTGTACAATATTATCAAAAGATACAAAGTTACAGTCAATAGCCCCCTAATAACCCACCCATACAAACCCACCCCAACCCTTAAAAACAGTATAAAATTTCAAATATTGCAACAAATCCATAAAAGCCAAATTAAATCAGAATACATAACAAAAGGTTGACACAATGCAGAGAGGAGAGAGAGATAACATCAGGACACATACGGGAAGGCTTGCTGGAAGAGAAAAATTTTTAGACTCTTCCTAAAAAGATCTACGGAGGTTGCAGAGCGGAGCTCATCCGGGAGAGAGTTCCAGATTTGAGGGGCTGCGATGGAAAAAGCCCTTTGAGAAGAGGAGACAAACCTAAATTTAGGAAC
>NW_024813620.1:1799-2463 GCF_019175285.1 Sceloporus undulatus
AACATCAGGACACATACGGGAAGGCTTGCCGGAAGAGAAAAGTTTTTTAGATTCTTCCTAAAAAGATCTAGGGAGGTTGCAGAGCGGAGCTCATCCGGGAGAGAGTTCCAGATTTGAGGGGATGCGATGGAAAAAGCCCTTTGAGAAGAGGAGACAAACCTAAATTTAGGAACTCTTAACAGGTGTTTACTGCCCGATCTGAGAGCACAGGGTGGACTATATGGGGAGAGGCGGTCCTCCAAGTACCCTGGGCCCAAGCCATTTAGGGCTTTATAGGTGATAACCAACACCTTGTATTGCGCCCGGAAGCGGATAGGCAGCCAGTGAAGATCTTGTAGAACAGGTGTTATATGGCAGGCCCTGGAGCATCCAGTGACCAGCCTTGCTGCCAAATTCTGCACCAATTGTAGCTTCCGAGTTTGGTACAAGGGTTGCCCCATGTAGAGCGTGTTACAGAAATCCAACTGAGAGGTTACCAGGGTATGTACCACAGTTTCAAGGTCCCCCCGGACCAGGTAGGGTCGCAGCTTTAAAACTTTATTGAAGTTTTATTTATGTATTGCAATTTTTAGTCTGTATTTTGTATTTTGCTATTGCAATTTCTGTCTGTATACCGCTTTGATCACTGCGGAAAAGCGGTTTATAAATAAAATTTATTATTATT
>NW_024813621.1:0-2463 GCF_019175285.1 Sceloporus undulatus
GGAAGGAACGGCTGGCCGTGCCAAACGCCTCCGTCTCCCCCCACTAACCCGCCCTTCTCTGAAATCCCCAGCATGTTCCTTGGCTGCGTCCCTCTTGGCCTTGTGATGGGGACAGGGACAGGACCCATGCCAAGGACACTGGCTGCCTGGGTGTGTGTCAGTCCTGGTACAGTGAAGCCTCCCCAGACAGGGTCTCTGGTTTCAGACAGGTCCAAGGAAGCATCCTGGTAAATTTCCACCCGTTAACTCTACAAAGCCAAGGCGGTTGTTTGGCCATGGGTCAGATCCATGGCCTCTGAGTGCCCTTTGCTCCCAGAAAGGCAAGGGCTCCTCAGTGGGGCTCCTTTTCCATGCAAGACACAAATGCTGAATGTGGTCCAGGGAATTCCTTGCCTCATTGCAACAGTGCAATGGAGTTGGACTGAATAGCTGTTGTGGTGTCTTCCAACTCTGTGATTATAAGAGGTTCAGGATGGGAATCAGGCCAACAACGAGGTGTTGTTGGACTTCAGCTCCCAGCAGAGGTACTGGTGATGGATGATAGGTGTTAACAATCCAACAATATGTGCCCACCTGTGATTTACTTCACTGGCTCTTTGGCTCCAGCTCCCAGTAGTTTGCATCTCAGAAGCTGGGGTCTGAAAGGCTGTCTTTCAAAGTGTTCTTTCCCAAAGCTTGGAGAATTTCCTTTTTTGAACTATCCCTCTCAGAATCCCCCAACTAGCACAGCTGTCAGTCTCTGAATCTGGAATTTCTGATTAATACTTTATATTTTACTATAATTCTCTCTACTGACTATGTTGTTTAATTCTGCATTTTGCATTGGTGTGTGTGGATTTTCTTTCTTTTTTTCTTTGCATGATATTTTAGTATTTTATGGTTTTGAAATACATTAGTTGCAAATGTTTTGTTCCATTTGCAAAGCTCTGTGCACATATCATTAAAAGATAATAAGTCACCTTTTCCAGTCCTAGATTGCTATGCTGAGGGAATTAATGTGGCGGGAGGTTAGGAATGCTGCTGTAAAAAAAATTAAATTAATAAAAAATCAATTAAAATATAAGTCACTTTTTCAGGATGCATAATTGAAATGTACTCCATTATATTTTACGTTTTAGAGAATCCACCCACTGTTTATTTATCTGTCTATCTGTCTGTCTATCTGCAGGCAGAGAGGAGGGAATGAAGAGCAAAACTGTGGTGCAGTTTGGCCTCAGAAACACATGGCTGGACTGGCAAGAGGCTGTCGCTTTGGGACTAAAGTCCAGGGCTCATGGTGGTCAGTCACCTCGGAGACAGTGCTACAAAATCCAGGGACATGCAAAGAGTGGGGAACGTGTTTTTCATTTCATAAGAGGCCTCTCAAAACCTACAACAACCCAGGAGCCAAGTGCGGATCATCCTTTGACCCTCTGCACAATTTGGACACATCCCTGTCCTCTTTGGCCTGGATTTAGGAGAACTGGACTTGGGGTTGGGTTCTTTCAAAAAAGCAACAATCACCACAACCTCCCGCCTCCAGGCATTCGTTCTTTTGTGCTTCGGTCTCAAGGGATGGCTGTGACTGTGATGAGCACATTGCGGTGCTGCCACACTGCAGAATTAATGCAGTTTGAGCTCACTTTAACAGCCATGGTTCAGTGTTATGCAGTCCTGGCACTGGTAGTTTGTGGTGACACCAGAGCTCTCTGAGAGAGAAGGCTAAATATCTCACAAAACTAAATCCCAGGATTCACAGCATTGCGCCATGGCAGCTAAAGTGGTGCCAAACAGCATTAACTCTGCAGTGAAGATGCACCCAGGGCAAACTAAATCTCTCACAAAATTACAAATCCCCAAATTCCATAGCATTGCACCAGTTATTTTTCAATTCTTGCAATGTGTCATGGCAATTTATTATTTTTCAGACATGATCATGAATAACCAGACTAGTTCCCTTTGAAAAAGTAACTTTCCAAGCTCTCCCTGAAACTTGTTGGAAGCAGTGCTGGATTACTTTGCTAAAGCCATCTGAGCACGTGTTTGTTTGGTTTAGGTTTAAGAGGGAGAAAACTAGAGGGGTCCCAGTCTTGCAGGGCACCTGCGGTTCCCATGGCTTCGAAACAGAGCTGAATCACAGCACTGTGTGCGAAATAGCAACCCGCCTTTTGCAGGATGTCGGTGTGTCATTGCACATGTATCCGTCTTCCTCCAAATTGTTTCAGGAGGTCTAGCAACTTGAGACCTGGAGGTGAGAGAAATGATCTGTAAAATTTTTGCAGAATCTGGGGCCTGGAATTTGCCCCCAGATTCTGCAAACAAAAGGCTTAGAATGGCAAGTAAACAGTGACAGACAGAATGGCATAGTGGTTTGAGTGTTGGACTATGACTCTGGAGACCAGGGTTCAATTCCCAGCTTGGCCATGAAACCCACTGGGTGAACTTTGCTGAGTTGCATGTTCTCAGACTCAGAGGAAGGACATA
>NW_024813622.1:0-2463 GCF_019175285.1 Sceloporus undulatus
AGACTGAAGTCTACGAAATGCATATGTGTCTGAGGAAGTAGACTGAAGTTACGAAATGCATATGTGTCTGAAGAAGTAGACTGTAGTCTACGAAATGCATATGTGTCTGAGGAAGTAGACTGAAGTTACGAAATGCATATGTGTCTGAAGAAGTAGACTGTAGTCTACGAAATGCATATGTGTCTGAGGAAGTAGACTGAAGTTACGAAATGCATATGTGTCTGAAGAAGTAGACTGAAGTCTACGAAATGCATATGTGTCTGAGGAAGTAGACTGAAGTTACGAAATGCATATGTGTCTGAAGAAGTAGACTGAAGTCTACGAAATGCATATGTGTCTGAGGAAGTAGACTGAAGTCTACGAAATGCATATGTGTCTGAGGAAGTAGACTGAAGTCTACGAAATGCATATGTGTCTGAAGAAGTAGACTGAAGTCTACAAAATGCATATGTGTCTGAAGAAGTAGACTGAAGTCTACGAAATGCATAAGCATCTGAGCAAGTAAACTGAAGTCTATGAAATGCATAAGCGTCGCATCTGGGGAATTAGACCGAAGTCTACGAAATGGAGAAGCATCTGAGGAAGTAGACCAAAGAATGCTCCAGTAGGCATTTGTAGCATCTGAGGGAGTAAACCAAAGTCTACCAAATACACAAGCATCTGAGGAAGTAAACCAAAGTGCATGAAATGCCCAAGCATCTGAGGAAGCAGACTGAAGTCTAGGAAATACATAAGCATCTGGGGACATAGACCAAAGACTAGGAAATGCCTAAGTGTCTGAGGAAGTAGACCGAAGTCTAGAAAATGAATAAGCTTCTGAGGAAGTAGACCGAAGTCTACGAAATGCATAAGCATCTGAGGAAGTAGACCAAGTCTAGGAAAGCTCCTGCTGCCAACTTCTTTTTTTCCAGTGCGTCTCAAAGGTGCTACAAAATCTCTCCACGTACTGATTCTACAGACTAACATGGCTATATCTTTGAACAGATAAATAAGCACAAAGATTGTTATTCATCCCCACCCGCCACCCACCCCAGATAGAAACGTGCCAGAGAACTTTTAAAAACACCTTCCTGTCTTTATACCATGCGCTTTATGCCATGCGCTCCGGAAGAGGCAAGCAGGGGTGCGAAAGAAACCACATCTTTAAAATAAAATATCCTAAAACTCGTCATACTAACTAGTTTGGGCAAGAGGATGCTAAACAGCCAAAGAGATTCCCAAAAGCACACAGCAAATATGGTGTGCCTACGTACCCAACCCCAGTTTCTATGGGGCTTGAGATCAAAATAATACCATAGTTTTTGGTGGGGTTTTTTTGGGCCATGTTCTAGAAGAGTTTATTAATAGGGACAAAACTCTTCTAGAGCATGCCCCCCCCAAAAAAAATCTATGGGTGCCAGCCATGAAAGCCTTCGACTTCACATTAAAATAATACCATTTCTCAACTCCTTCATTTGAACAGCAGCTTTGGAGAGAACCATATACAGAATGAGTGCAGCAGGGCATTTGCTTGGGCTGCTTGCTTTTTAAAAAGGAGGGAGAGTTAGCTCTAGGAGGGTGCAAAAAGGAGTGCCTCTGAGCATGCATTGGGGGTTAGTCTTGTTGGAGGGCATGCAAAAAGTTGGCTCAGGAGGGGGGGAGATGCTGGATGGCGATGCTTACAAGGATGCCCGCCCAATATGGAGTGTCCCTGGCCAGCAGAGAGGCGCTGATGCCAGCCATGAAGAAGCCCAGCCCTGTGACCGAGGCGCCTAAGGCCAGCTGCAGCAGGGCCCCCAGCAATGGGAACCGACACCCGCAGCACGTGTGGACAGCCTCCTCCTCCGAACCAGACGCGCGTTTAGGGGCTTTCTTCTTCTTTGCCATGCCTTCTTGGCTGGGGGCTTTCCCTTCAGGGCTCCTCTGCGCCTTTGCCTCTTCTTCTTTGCCCATGTTCAGGAACTCCTCTCACACTCCTCCTTTTCTCTCTCCCCCTGTTTGTCTTTTCTCTCCCTCCCTCTCTCTTTTTTGGAGGGAAGGGGCTGCTTTTGTATTATGTATTTACTTCTTCTCCAATGGCTGCCACCCCACTCTCTCTTTCTGGCTCTCCTCCTGGCTGCTGCTGGTGGTTATTTGAGGCGAAGAGGCTGAACAAATATGGAAAACATTTGGGAGAGAGGGAGAGACTGAGAGAGAGAGAGGATGGTCCAGGCTGCTTCCCAAGCGCCACATATAGCCCAGAAACAAGGGGGGAAGCAGGGAGGAGAACGACGGCCAACCCAGGCCCCCTCCTGCCTTTCTCTCAGGAGGAGAAGAGGGAGAGCATTTGGGGGTCACTGGGGTGGGAATGAGCCCTCAGCTGCCATGCTTTTGCAGGCTCTGAGGGGATGGCAAGGGCTGCCACAAGGACATGTCTCCTGTGGTTACCTCAGGAAGGAAGGAAAACAACCATTGTTCTGCCTCAGTGGGGTATACACTCCTTCC
>NW_024813623.1:0-2462 GCF_019175285.1 Sceloporus undulatus
CTCCGCTCAGGGCCCACAACAAACTCCAACTCCCAGAATTCCATAGCAGAGAGCCAGACAACAAGCTAAAGCGGTTCCAAACCGGGTTAGTTCTCCAGTGTGGATGCAGCCACTGTGGTCCAAAACACACTGCGGGAATAATAATCCGCTCTAACTGCCCCGGGCTCAGTGCTAGGAAATCCTGGGAGTTGTGGTTCATTCTGGCACCAGAGCTCTTTCTGACAGAGAAGGTTTAATGTCTCACCAAGCTACAGTTCCCAGAATTCCCTAGCACTGACCCAGGGAAACTAATGCAGCCTATAACTGGATAATTATTCATGCAGTGTGTTTTGGACCTATTTCAACCCCTTACAAATCCCCAAATTGCGTATCATTGAGTCGTGGCAGCTAAAGCAGCATCGAACTGCATTATTTCTGCAGTGTAGATGCAGCCCTGCTCTGCCATTGAAATCCATATATTGCGGCTTTGATTATTCAGGGATTTGATTCATATGTTCCCTCTAGGAATATCTAAGTCCTCCAGTGCAACTCTATGGTCAACTTTAACTACAAGTTGCACCGAAAGACCTAGAGATTCCTAGAGAGAATACTCCACCAGGCCTTTGTAGCTCCTCCAGGGCAGTTCAATGGTCAGTGTCTGTTGGACATTGACCACAGAGATGCACAGGAGTTGGACCTAGAGATTCCTAAAGAGGTGTCCTCTCATGTTAAAAACATGGTGCTTTTGTTATTTCATGTTACGTAAGCAGTAAATAAGTTTCTGCGCTCTGTTTTCTCTGCTGGGCTTGGCTATAGGTTAACCTACTTGTATGCACACTTTGCTTTGTATTTCAGCTCCAGATCTGTTCTCTGGACTGGGGGAAGTTCTCAGGGCCAAGAATATGTCTTATTTAAATAAGATATATGCTTTTAAGCTTGAAATTTCCATGCTTCACAGCAGATCACTTACATGGTTTATCCTAAAGTTCACCCCTAGTGTCTGTGTGGGTACAAAGAAAATATTAACATGTTTATTTCAACACAAGCTTTTGTGACTACAGTTTATTTGTTCAGATGCAGATGCCTCTTTTAAAAATATTTATGTACGTATTTTTGTTCTTTTACACATTGATTCCAAGCAAAACCAGCGAAATGTAGGCTTTTATGAACACTGGCCTTGCTTTACTCATACATTCTATAAATATAACTCCCTTTAAATATAGTCAGTTGAAATGGTCCATTCTTACTTGTTTAAGCATAAAAAGAGACTACAGCTCCTTGTCAGCTAACAGTGTGACAAATGTATATGCCAGTGCCTATGTGTCTTGCATTATGTTTCTTTCTGCCTGTTTAGTAGCCTTCTTTCTTGCTATCACTGTAAACATCCCACTGTTAATAGTCAGACGAGTGGGGTTACACTTTGAAAGATCAAGTCCATCATTTGGAAGTGCTCTTGCAAGGCCAGGTGGCTGCTTTGGCTAGAATGGAATACTGTATCTTTGCTCAATTTTGGCATGTGTACTGGTAAGCTCTCCCCTCCTCGAAGGTGGACCTACCTATAGCAAATCATCTCTTAATGCCTTCTCAATTAGACTACTGTAATAAGTTCCACATGGGGCTGCCTTTGGAAAAAGTTCAAAAATTACAGCTATTGCCCCATGCAGCAGTGTGTGCTTTCATTGCCACATATCATCAATCTTAAACTAACTGTACAGTACTGGCTTCCAGTTCATTTCTGAGACCCATTCAGGATGTTCATTAAAACCCTGAGTGGCTTGGACTCGGTTATTTGAAATTCCACTTTCTCCTGTCTGAGTCTGTTCAAAATTTGTATTCTCCATCACTGGATTTGTTGCGTGTCCCACCATCAAAAATGTTAGATTGGTGGTTACAAAAAGACAGAGCCTTCTCTGTAGCAGCATTCTCCCTATGCAAATCCTTCCCAAGGGAAGGCAGTCCTGCTTAGTGTCAGGTGAACAGTAAGGACTTGTACTTATTATGTAAAATGTTAGCACTATTATGACAATATGAAGTAGTCTTAAACTCATTCGCATGGTCATTCCACCTAGAAGGCTATTATCTGTTTTGACTTAATGTGGATCTTCCAGACCAGTCAGAAAGATTTCCCAGTCTTTTCTTTAGATACTATTTACTAAAGGTTCAGCCTGGAAATGTCAACATGTAAAGCATATCTGCAATATACTGTATAATAATAATGACTTACCTTACAGGATTGTCATAATTAGTTTATGACTTAAATCCTATTGCTAATCCTGAGTAGAGTCAGTTTGATTAGGGGTGTGTTTACTCACTAGTCTGCAGTGAATTCAATTGATCTACTTTATCCAGCCAGTGGCTCACATTCTGTTAGGGAGAGATGCATGTGTTGCTGTCTTTTATGGGTGAAGATGTCCTTTCATTCTGTGCTTTGTGGCGACAAGACAAGATGGGAGAAGCATCTGGTTACATCTGTATAGCTTAGA
>NW_024813624.1:0-2462 GCF_019175285.1 Sceloporus undulatus
GACTCAAAGCAGCTTTATTTTGGCTGTCTGTAACAGGCCAGTGACACCTTTCTTTTCTTATGCAGGGTGACCAGATGTCCTAAACACAGAGGAGGACAAGGCATCACAAAATATAGGGCATTCATCACTTCTCGGCCTTTTGGTTAAGATCAAGTGTAAAATGTAGGACATTCAAGAAAAAAATGTAGGGCTTTACCAAACAAAAGCTAAAAATGCTTATATAAATTCATGCTTCTTTGCTGTGCTCAAAATGGAGGACATTTTGGAATTCCTCCAGGACAGAAGGCTGAAATGTAAAACATGTCCTGGAAAAGGAGGACGTCTGGTCACCCTGTTCTAATGGTTCAATGTACACAAACTTTGTTTCATGTATAAAATCATTAAAATGTATGAAATCACCTTCAGGCTATGTGTATGAGATGCATATGAAACATAAATTAATGGTGTGTTTAGACTTGATTCCCATCTCTAAAATAGCTCATTATGTACATATACAGTGGACCCTTGTTATCTGCTGGGGTTTGGTTCCAAGATCCCTCGTGGATAACAAAATCTGGATGCTCAAGTCCCATTAAATATAATGACATAGCAAAATGGTTTCCCCTGTAAAAAATGGAAAATCAAGGTTTGATATTTGAAATTTATACTTTTTTTGATCATTTTCAAACCGTGGATGCTTGAATCTGTGTATAAAAAATCTGTGTATAAGAAGGGCTGACTGTATATACAAATACAGGTATTCCAAAATCCAAAAAAATCTGAAATCCAAAACACTTCTTATCCCAAGTGTTTTGGATAGGGAAGACTCAACCTGTATGTGGTGGTGTTCATCTTTGGAATATCTTCCTTAAAGAATTGTATTTGATGCCTCCTTTACATTTCCCCCCAATGCTGGTTTAAGATGCAGGTTGTTTTTTTAATTGAGCCATTTTAACCTATATACCTTCTCAGCTTGTCATTTGGCAGAGGAAAAAGTGGCTCGATCCTGAGTTTTCTGAAAGCAGGTCAAAACCTTGTTGTCCTGCTTCCAATGTGGGCTGTCCACGCCACACAGTGTCAAGCCATGCTGCATGGTTGTTGTTGTTATTATTATTATTGGTCACCTCCCTACCATGCATGCATACCATCGCACAAATGCGCTGCCTGTGACCTCCAGTTACCTCCCTTCCCACCCAGATGCCATTCCATTGGACACCTGCTCATATGACCGGTCACACAGTTGTATGTGTGATGCACTGACTTTACAGTGCATCAATGTGCCCAGTGATACCTTGGCAATGCATAATCATGGAGGCCCCCCATACATGCTCTCTTCAAATATATAGCTGTCTAATTCCAATTTTAGTTTTTTCTAGGACTAATACTATTGGGCATGGATGCAATATTAAATCTTATGTGTTTTTCTGTATACGGAGGGAGGAGGTGGAGGGCAGATCCATCAAATTGGGGGTGCACATTTCAAGCAATCTGAACCATGTAACACCCATGGTTACATATTGTCTGCCCAAGGTATAATTTTAAAGCAGTTCCTCTGATGTTCAGAGAGAGAGATTTTTTTGGTTCAGATGTCTTCCCAAGCCTATTCCCTATGACGGTTCTGAATTTAGTGTGTAATTGTTCATGTCCACTTTTTATTCGTATTCAATGAATGGTTTGCAAATTTTAGATAAAATGTATTTATTATTTACCACTTTTTTGCTTATTGTTTTTGAAGCTATCTATTAATGTGTAGGTAAGCCTTTAAAAAGGCTGCCATTTGAAGAAATTCAATTCAAGTATGATTTTTGTTTGGTTTTATTTTTAGCTTCAGTTTAAGAAAATACCTCATTGTGCATCCACAAATCTCTGTATTTACTATGCTGGCTAATTGGCGTAAGAAATGAAATGAAGAAAAAAACAACCCTCTATATTGGTAATAATACATTTGTCTTTCAAACTACATATTTGAGAGTCTAACTGTGCTTCTTCACCAGGAATCAATGTGGCCCATATGCAGTGTAAGAAAGGTCAAGTGCACTTTTAAACAGAATGTACATATCTTGAAGGATTCTGTTACATTAGATTATAGATAATGTGTACAAGTATTTTTCTATCTCACCATTTTTCTTGTGAAAATGACAGATTTGGAAAACTTACGAGTGTTTATATGAGGCTAAGCTTGGTATTGACTTCTTTTAATATCGCAGATTTTTGACAGTGACATTTGATCACTTACATTTGGCAGATGATTTTGTGAAGAAAACAGAAATCGCTTTCAAGCGAAGCAGTTAGCTAATTAACATGAGTCAGCATACAATAGTTAAGGACTGCTTCCAAATTGGCTTATTTTCAGAAGGGTTAGGAGGGCACTATTGCAGAAAAATACATACTATTGGAATGTAAAATGACACAACCGTGTTTTTATTACATTATTTGTTTGTTTGTTTTTAAAAGAATTTATATCTTGCCTTTTCCCCAGTATG